>NC_135502.1:52816240-53039746 GCF_052857255.1 Amblyomma americanum
CTCGCCTTCCTATTGGCTGACGAGATTCGGCGGATTTTTTTTTCCGGCGGCAGGATTCGGTCCTGGACCGATCGGCCTTTCCGCTGGGTATTTCGGCGGAATATCTGCCGCGGAAGCGAATTCCGCTCGCTCTTAGAGAGCATTAGAGAGAACCCAGAGCCACAAAAAAAATAAGGCGCGCAATCGTGTTAACGAGCAAAGAGCTGTGAGAAGGCAAACAGAAACTCAAACTACACAACACAAATTTATACACTGGAAGGCTAAAAAAAAAATGCCGATGCTTCCCCTAAGAACGCAGCGTCAAGCCATTAGTCTCCGGTGTCACCGGAGCATCGCATATGGAGCAAATCCCCGACCATGCAACCGACACGTGTTAGTACTTTGACAGCAGCAAGGCAACGCAAAGCCTGCCCGCTTTGCCGGTACCCAAACGCAATAACCAATAGCGGCAGGTGAAGAACTCCCAGGTGCACTATGACACTGTGTAACAACGCTGATCTTGCGGCCAAGGGTCCAGTTGCGGTTGGGCAAGAACTGCTTTCAACATCTGTTGTGCTGGACTTGCTGCTGTATTACATCGCTCCCAGTACCGTGAGGTAAAAAAAACACGCAAAAACAGATGCAACAAGTGCCCCGAGTAGCAATCCAAACCAAACGCGCCATCACTTCCTTCTTTTCCTGTGCTCGTTTTGTCTTCATTCGTTCGCAAACGCAAACAAGACCAGCAACGTTGCGCGTGCCAACAGCGGCCATACATTTGTCTCGAAGACAGCATCAGCTAGGCGCCCGTGTTGAAAGAGCGTCAACACGGAAGAAAAACGCACAGAAGCAGCATTTCCCTCGCTTTTGATGCACGGAGTATCTCCGGGAGACGGTGGCGCAAAGCTGCTCGCAAACGTTAAGAAAGAAAGAAAGAAAGAAAGAAAGAAAGAAAGAAAGAAAGAAAGAAAGAAAGAAAGAAAGAAAGAAAGAAAGAAAGAAAGAAAGAAAGAAAGAAAGAAAGAAAGAAAGGAAGAAAGAAAGAAAGGGAACAAAGAAAGAAGGAAACAAAGAAAGAAAGAAAGAAAGAAAGAAAGAAAGAAAGAAAGAAAGAAAGAAAGAAAGAAAGAAAGAAAGAAAGAAAGAAAGAAAGAAAGAAAGAAGGAAACAAAGAAAGAAAGAAAGAAAGAACTGCAGCTGGCAGCAGTTCAACTCGCACGAAAGTTCCGGTCCTACGGGAAGGCCAGACGCCGGCATGTGCAGAACGCGAAACCGCGAGCCGTCCACGCGTGAAACAGTTTCTCGCGTAAAATATTTTTGCACTCGCAGGAAGTATATACTGCCGCATACGGCCGACCGAACATGAGCCGCGCGTGATCGTATCGGCGGACCTCACGAAGGCGACTACACAGGCAAGAACCCGCAGAGGAGAACGCGACAACAAACCCTCTCAAGGACGAGCATGTTTCTTGTGACTCTGACAATGAGTCACCGGTTCGTCATCGCAAACCAAAATGTTGGAGAGTTTTAGCACGAGAGAGGTGCGCTAGCGTGCACTTATGCAGGATTAATAATGTTTGACTGTTGCGCAAGGGCAGCTGCGCAGTGCGGAGCAAGGTGGCGCTCGCACCTGACACTGAGCGTGCGCAGCAGTCATACCTTAATCCTGTATACGTCTACTGTGGCACGTTTCCGCTAGACTAACGCTCTTTATTAGAGAGACTTAGCATATCGGAGACGTGCTAGCAGAGACATGCACCAGAGACTCGGACGCCGGCTGCGCACGCGCAATGACCTCTGCTGACCGCGCTGCTGCGCGCGCGCAGGAGGTGTCCAGCAATCCGGTATACGTCTCCGCTGACACGCCTCGGCTTGGCTAAATCTCTCTGTTATGCTCGTCCGCACCAAGCCAGATTTCTCAAACCCTACCAGTCACGAAGCTAGCAATCAAAATCCTGGCACGGCTGGCCCGTTTCTCAAAGTTAGTAGACGGGACGTCTAGGCAGTCAACTAGTGAGGACACCCTGAATTTTACTCCACCATAACCATATATTTATCAGCATCACTGAGCAGTTCACCTGAATGCCGCAAATGGCGTGACCGTCAGGTGACTTGCGAAATTTGGACCAATAAAATAATAATAATAATAATAATTGGGTTTTTTGGGGAAAGGAAATGGCGCAGTATCTGTCTCATATATCGTTGGACACCTGAACCGCGCCGTTAGGGAAGGGATAAGGGAGGGAGTGAGAGAAGAAAGGAAGGAGGAGGTGCCGTAGTGGAGGGCTGCGGGATAATTTCGACCACCTGGGGATCTTTAACGTGCACTGACATCGCACAGCACACGGGCGCCTTAGCGTTTTTCCTCCATAAAAACGCAGCCACCGCGGTCGGGTTCGAACCCGGGAACTCCGGATCAGTAGCCGAGCGCTATAACCACTGAGCCACCGCGGCGGGTGGACCAATAAAAGTGCCGAGTTTCAATACGCGGAGCCCAAGGGGAGTGCAGCTAACCGGTATGCTCCAAGAACTGCGCCAACACGAAATTTTCCACTCTTTCTTTCATCACCCCCCCCCCCCCCTTTCCTCCCAGCCCCGCAAACCACGTAAACAGAACAAAGAACCGAAACAGCCTTGCGCGGCGCAGTAGGCTGCAAGCAAAGCTTAGCCGGCCCAAGCGACAGCAGCCCTGGACAACAGCCATGATCCGCAATCTTGGCATTCCACATCAAGGCTCGCGCCCCAGACCCGCTATGAAGTTCGCACATCAAAAAAAAAAAACTAAACATCCCACAGTGAGTGCAAAGCTAGGAGGCAGCCAGCTTCGCAAGCAAAGCCGAGCACTGCTGCCTCTTCTCATGCAGCGTGTTTTTTTTTTTCGTATTTCTAACTTTGCGTCTTTTTTCCCTCGCTCAAATGCGACAAACAAGGCGCGCGAACAGTTTACGTCAAGGCAGTATACGGTCGTTAGCAGGGTGTCGTCAGGGTAGCGTAAGAGTTAATCGTAACGTGTAATCTCGTGCCCGTGTACCGAAGAATGCAGCAATCGCCCCGTCGTGCCCTCTCTTCTTACATTTCTCCTTGGTTACGAAACTCTTGTCACTAGAATGCATTGCCTTTCGTCGCCGTTGGAGAAGCACAAAAAATGAAGGGAGCTCTGGCAGTCTGCCACTGAGCGCGAAACGACCCACACTGGTCTCTCTATCTGCACTGCGTTTCAGGAGAGTAGAACAAGCGGCTGGTCCGCGGCATGGACGTTCCATGGAGCGCTCAGACCGAGACACGCAAAGTACAAGAAAAAAAAAGCACCAGACCACGTACGCACAAACTCCGAGCCCAGTAACAAGCTAAACACGTGGACGAGCAGATATATCGCTGGTGCAGCGAGTGTTGCTCGAAGAAGCTAAACAGCACGCCGAAAAAAAAAAAAACAATCTCCCGCCATCTCGTAGAACGACACCCGCGAGACTTAAGAAAGGCGCGCTACACGCAGATGCAACTACAAGCGTTCCCAGACACAGTCGCTGGAGACAGCTTGAGCTGACGGCCACCATGCTCGAACGCAACCAGCAGTGGCCATTCGCCTCTTAACGCTTCTTGACGCCATAAGTAACACTTGTCACGACGTACGACCGGATTCAGGCGGACAGAGTGCCGGAAGTTATGGCGGACTAACTAAGACGCCTAGGAGAGCAAGACGTAGTTACAAGCGCGGCATAGTTATTAGCGTTGCTTCACGGTCGCCCTCCTCTTGTCGTTTTCCTGTTGCGCCTCTGAGGCACGGTGTATGGTAGCGGCGATGCTTAAGAAGCCAGGTGCAACAACGCCTGGTCTGGAGAGTGACGCGGGATAACGACGTCTTTGAAGAGAAAACGTGCGACGATCTCATGCGGACTTCATGGAGCCCCTGTAGTCGGATGAAACTCAAGAACGAAGTTGAAAATGTCGCCGTGGTTAATTAGGTTAATCGGTGGTTAATCTCCTTGCACCCGCCAACGCCGTGCGATGTCAGGCTAGCAGGTGCAAGAGGCGTAACCAAATCGTCAAGACAATCGGTCTACGTCATTGGCTGGAGGACTCGTTTCAGGGGGCAGTTGCCGCTCTGTTCTTGAGTTGTATCCGATTATAGCCTGGGCCACTAACATAGGACGCGTTGAGTTCGCCGACGCGGTGCCACACTCAAAACAATATCTCAACCACATATCAATCGTTTTTCATGTTATCTATAGATATCTGTCAGAAATGAAGGGAGCTCAAAAGAATGTGGAAAAGTTAAGAGTTCTACAGAGGATGTTGTCTGTCATACACACAACGGCCACTTTATTCCATTTTATCTCTACAAACAGCCCCGCCGCGGTGGCTCAGTGGTTAGGGCGCTCGACTACTGATCCGGAGTTCCCGGGTTCGAACCCGACCGCGGCGGCTGCGTTTTTATAGAGGAAAAACGCTAAGGCGCCCGTGTGCTGTGCGATGTCAGTGCACGTTACAGATCCCCAGGTGGTCGAAATTATTCCGGAGCCCTCCACTACGGATCTATTCGTTCCTATCTTCTTTCACTCCCTCCTTTATCCCTTCCCTTACGGCGCGGTTCAGGTGTCCGCCGATATATGAGACAGATACTGCGCCATTTCCATTCCACCAAAAACCAATTATTTATTTATTTATCTCTACAAACAGTGAATATGGCCGCCTCATTGGGAAACCCTCGGAACAACCTGTAAGGCTATAGCATTTCTTACTTTCTTATTATATATTTGCTCAGCTCGCTCTCAGCGACCCATTTGCACGAATTCTTCGTCCTTATCCGAGGTGTCATATACATCGACCACTGCACGAGTCTGTGACGTCACAGATCGGTGACGTCACATTCTGCCATCGTGATCTCGATTCCGCCCGCAAAAAAGGCGTCCAAAGGAACACAGGCGTCGGTGTAGAGTCGCAAAACCAAAGTCACTTCTTTTCTATCTCTCCCTGCAGACAAAGTCTAGAAAGTAACAGCACAGCCAAGTGTGGCGTATCTCCCCGCAACGTACAACTCGCTCTGTAAGATGTGCGTGCGATCTATATATAGATCATCGTATACGGCCGGTCGTATACGACTATATCCGTCAGCAACACCCGGACCCTACCCGGGACACACGCATAGCGCGTCTTCGGCGCGAGCTCACCAACGTGCATCTGCACAGCTCGATGCTGGTACATGCGGGTGTCGGTTGCGTGTGGCCAGGGGATTTTCAATCAGCGCCGCGTGTGCTGATTGCGATGCAGCTGAGACATTGGAGCACCTGCTCCTATACTGAGCCGATTTCGCCCAGATACGTCGCGAGATGCCCGAGGCCTACAGCACGCTGGGAATCATCCTGGACAGTCTCACGACGCTCCTGTGGCTTACGGTAGTGTGCGTGCCCCGGAAATAACAACGGTGAGCCTCTATGCAGACATCGAGCAGGTGGGCTTGACGTCCCGCCTGCTCCTCGCCAGGTAGTGCGCGCCGTGACGAGGACGCTCCGCGTGTGCTACTCTTGGACGATATCCGGCCGGGTTCCCCACCCCGGCTGCTTGTGCAGTGTGCCACGCGAGCGATTCATTAGTGACCTAACACTATGCGCGCACGAGTTTGTACTTACAGTACTGTACGTATTGTAAACATCTGTAGTCGTCGCTCGCACGCAGTACTAATTCAAACTGTGCCTGGACATTCGCGGGCGGGCGACACAAACATGTTTACTTTTTGTATTTTTTGTAAATAGCGATTATAGCAAAGGGCGGCTGAAAGTTAGGTGGGCGGATGGGATTAAGAAGTTTGCGGGCATACGGTGGGTGGAGCTGGCAAAGGACAGGGTTAATTTGAGAGATATGGAAGAGACCATGCCCTGCAGTGGGTGTAGTCAGGCTGATGATGATGAGCTTTTCTCTGTCTTTCCTCGCCACCACTCCCCTCTCTACTTCATCTCGCCATCCTCTCCCTATCCATTTTATTTACACCGGCCGCTGCTCCGGTCCTAAGGTATTAGATAGCAATTGCCGCGGCCAGCAACACCTTTTCCTTCCGAGCGTGGCGTCAAATTCATCTGAGCGGTTTGAGTGTCGCGGACCCTACCGTCCCTCTTCCCCAATCACCCACGTGCACCTTTCTTCATTGCGTCTTCAAGACAGTAAACAAAACTCAGTTTTCCCTCTGGTCAACTACGCCCGGCATCAGATGCAACACTTCCCGCCTCACACTGGACAATCAAGCGTACACAAAATTTACTACCTAATTCTCGTAAATTACGTGAAAATTTACAACCAAATAGAAAAGGGCTATGCTCCGAAGCTTCACGACTAAGCTGCTCGCAACGGTACCTGTGGCGCCATCTATCGCTTACTCATAATACTTCGCTCAGCTCTGCACTCTCGTTTTCGTTTATAAATGACATTTTGCTCGAGGGCCGCCGCGGTGGCTGAGTAGTTGTGACGCGGGTTCGATCCCGGCCGCAGCGGTCGAATTTCGATGGAGGCGAAATTTTAGAGGTCCGTGTACTGTTCGATGTCACTGCGCGTTATCGATCCCTACTTTGTGGAAATTCCCGGAACCCTTCATAGCTTGAGTCGCTTTGGGACGTTAAACCCCCATAGACCCTTTTGCTCGCAAAATGCGGAAAAGTAGCAAGAATGTAACAGCGCTAGACGGGGCTTGGGGAACGAGACACACACTTGCGCTCACCAAAAGGTTGATACAAATAACGCAGGTTGAAAACTAAACATTTTGACAGATTTGCCTGTCTGGTTGGGTTTGAAGACTTATAATAAACTGCACAACTCAAACCAAAAATTTTAACTTTAGCCCAACGTTTCGAAGCCGACTCGGCTTCAAAACGTTGGGTTAAAGTTAAAATTTTTGGTCGGAGTTGTGCAGTTTATTATAAATAACGCAGGAGCGCAGGCAAGAAGCAAGCAAGCATAGCGCCAGGTGTAAAAGTAATTCTAAAAACGGCTGATACGGACTCGTTGGTACATGTTGACGGAAAGGGTGCTCGTTCTCCATACCCTTCGTCCCGTCTTGGCGGTGTTACATCCCTTTCGTCAGCATGTACCAAACAGCCCGTACCAGCCCTGTTCTAGAAAGCAACTGTCACTGGTACTGAGAAAAAACCGCCCACACTCGGTGACGAGCCTTCAATGCCGCCGAAAATGCTCAGAGACAACAACGGAGCGCCGTGTTTGCACTGGCCTGCATGAGTTAGAACGCAGAGAAACGTGAATTCTGCGCTCTTTGCAATAGCGCCTCGATCTGCCAGGCTAGTGTTGACGTGGAGAAGTGCCACACTACACAGGTAACACGAAACTGACAACCAGTAGCCACCCAGAACCGAGGAAACACAGTTCAAGTCCATACAGTGACTAGCACTCATTCCCAGGCGTGTTGACAACACCGACTGGACTTTCCTTCGAGACGTCACGAGGTGGAGGCACATACGCGCAACACCAACTCAAATTGATCGCCGAAGCGTTCCCGCTGGTAACGTGATGTGCGTCATTATAATATTCGATTCGAAAACGCGCAAGGCGTAACCTATGATGTTATGATGTTCTGGATAATTTCAGTCAGCTATGAGCCACTGCTTTAGCATAGCACATACCCCTACCACTACTGCTTACCGCGTACCATGCTCAGCGACTGAGCACGAGCTGATTGGTCCCGGCGAGGCAGACAAGCGCGCTGTTGACGGGACCGTGGCGCCACCTGGTGCCCTCAGGGCGACCTGCGCATGCGCAGTGGCGGCTTGCGGTACGCGCTATGCTAAATGTAGACACATTAAGCCTACTGTGTACCGTGCTACCTTTACATTTACCTGATTACCGGGAGCCCGCCCACCGCCGGTGAGCACGCGCTGATTGGTCCCGATGCTGCAGGCGCGCGCGCGGCTGCCGAGTACTTGGCGCCGTCAAGACGATTTCCGCATGCGCATTGGCAGCGCGCGGGTTCCCGGTACTATGGTACCGTTAAAGGTGGCACAGTACGCGGTATGTTAAAGGTGTTTAGTATCTACTATATGGAGGCGGCCGTGGCAGGCGGAGGCAGGGGTGGACAGCAGCATAGACAGCTTTCGAGGCTTTATAAGCGCAGATTTTTTTCCAATAACACTTGAATTGATAGGCAGTGCTGCATTTGCCTGTTCTTGCTCGCAGTGGCCCTTTCGCGCTGTTCAAAGACATTAGGGGCTTGACAGGTTCGACAGCGAGAGGCTGTCAGACTTGTCAAATAAAAAAATACAGGCTACCGCAAAATCTGTGCTCGCAGATTCATCCGCATTCGAGACATAAGGCGATCTTAAGATCACATTTAGAAAAAATCATGTTTTTAAATGCCGGCGACGCACACCCGAGCCCACTTTGTGACATCACGGAGCGAGCACTGCAGCCTTGAAAGCCGGGTGTTGGTACCGACCGCTAGGTAATTGTCCATCAGCTTCCATTTTGATTCCTTCTCTCCCATGCAGATTTACTCTCTCATTCTTCTCCGCCAATTAACTAATTTCCTCTTACATATTTTACCTTCAGTAAACTTCTGGTGATAGTGGCGGCCATGCACTAAAGGGCTACACGCTCTATTGGGTCGTTCTTCATCTTTTTCTTGCCTTGAATGCAGCAACAAACAACGCTCTTATCACTGAACTTTTTCCAGCGCTACCAGAACTATAAAATCGGAAGTGTCCACCCTTTCCCTCATGTTCTCTCTCTCGGTCTGCTCAGCCATCACTGCCTTGGAATCTGTCCATACTTAGCGTTTGGTAGTGGTGGTCAAAGCGCGCGTCGGCGCCGGAGTCTCGCGAAGCCGTACGACGAGAGTACAGGTATGATACAGTGACGCGAGCGGGGGCTGCTCCTATTGTTCAGCGCGTACCTGTTTGGGTAGAGAGAAGCGGCGGCCTTGTCGTCGACCACACTTGAAGCATGGCAGCCTCCCCTCCGCTTCTTCCTACTGCTTCTCGGCGCGGAATGCACCTTCTTTCGCGTCTTTCCTGCGTCTCTGTTTCTGATGTTTGCCAAGCAGCGTTTATACCATTGTTATGTATTAGGATGGACAAGTAGGTATGCAAGAACAGGCCAAGAGCGCAAATTATCTCTTTTTAAGGTTCCAGATGTGAAGAACAATAGCTTGTTCGGAAAACAACATTTCATAAATTCGACTTGTCCTAGGCTGCGGAAGTGCTGTGTGCATTTCTGCACTTTGATTTTGAAGAATTATATGTACACATCAGAAACGCTTGACACACATGCGTTTCCGATACTTCTACCTAACCTTCCGCCTATTTGAGCAAGAACACTCAAATTGCAGAGCTCTAAAGGTGAAGATAGCAGATGTAGGCGCCGGGAAATATCAGGGATAATTGAGCTTGCTGCAGATATCATGCTATTCAAACAGGTGGCAATGGTACAGATGTTGCTGTATAGGCGACGCTGAGGCGAAGCTTCCACCGAAGCAGACGAAGTTCGTCTCGCTGACCTCTGTATATACACTGCATCTATTTTGTACCGCATTCATCTCTGAGCTTTCCTTACTCCTGCTACGTGTTTTTTATGCTGAACACAACCATAAAGAAAACAATGAAAATCATTTTTTAGGCACCGCGGTGGCTCAGTGGTTAGGGCGCTCAACTACTGATCCGGACTTACCGGGTTCGAACCCGACTGCGGCGGCTGCGTTTTCATGGAGGAAAAATGCTAAGGCGCCCATGTGCTGTGTGATGTCAGTGCACGTTAAAGATCCCCAGGTGGTCAAAATTATTCCGCAGCCCTCCACTATGGCACCTCTTCTTCCTTTCTTCTTTCACTCACTCCTTTATCCCTTCCCTTACAGGCGGCTCAGGTGTCCGCCCATATATGAGACAGATACATGACAGATACTGCGCCATTTCCTGTCCCCAAAAACCAATTATTATTATTATTAGGCGTTGGAAAGTAAGGACATTGGTGAAAAAAGGTTGCTTTATGGAAATGCACCGTAAGTTTGAAGACGTTTACTATAATAAGCATATTGATGCGTGACGAGTGTATCTTGCAGTCAACCATCCCGCAGTCCACGAAAATTGTGGGTTGTTTGCAACAATATATCTTACAACCGCTTTCCATATTCGTCAAAATCTTGTGCACACCATTGTGACAGAAATACAGCCAGATGCACATTATCAAGTACTTCTATATTTTTCCTCCGATTTTTTGCTTGGCGGTAGAGTCACTGAATAACATAAGTGCACATATGTAAAAAAACGTTGCACAGTTTTCGCTAGATGCATCATAAATGCAACCGTCCATCATACCATGATGCAATTCTAAAATATCAAGATTTTACTCCTAACTAGCCTCTGACCATTTCTTATAGTCTATAGTCAGTTACAACTTGACAATGCAGCAAAGCCTCTGCCTAAACAGAATTTTTGCTACCCTCCTTGCTCTGAGATATAAGGTAGTTCCTAGAACCATTGCTAGCTGGACAAAATCCCTCATTCGAGGAAAGCTCATGATGACAAATATGAAGTTGAAGAAGTTAGAAACAGCTTTTGTGAGTACCGTATTTACTCGAATGTAACGCGACCACGATTGTAACGCGAGGGTCGACTTTTTGAGTGTGAAAAGAGAAAAAGAAAAACGATTGTAACGCGAGGGCAGACTTTGGGCGTGCGACAGAAAAACCGAAAGAACCCGAATGTGACACGAGGAACCAACATCGCACAGTTATGAGGGTCAAAGACAACTTTATTGAAATACAAGCCAAACAGGCATTCCTATACACCCTCATCCTCACGGCAGTTCTCGCCGTCACTGTCATCATCACAGCTTGACTCTTCTTTGTCACTAGCTGCCTCCCACAGCAGGTCGTCCTCGCTTCCGTCAGAAGCATTTGAAATTGAGCATTTCTTAAATGCGCAGAAGCCCAAATCATGAGGCAGCCAGTACCAGGCTGCTGAAACCCAGTGGGCAACGGTAGATGCTCTTGGGCATTTCAGCCTACCTGCAGGTGTTGTTGTTGATCCGGTTTCAATCCACTCCTAGTATAATTGCCGCAAGCGATCCTTGAAGGGCTTGTTCATGCAAACGTCCAGAGGCTGAAGAATGGAGGTCATGCCACCCGGTATAACGAGATGCGTTCAGTCACACTGCAGCTTTTGTCTGACACCGGGTGTCAGGTGACCTTGGAAAGAGACCAGAACCAATATTGCTTCCGGATGCAGCAATGCGCCCGGCCTTCGGTCCCACACGCTTTGAATCCAATCTATGACAAGATTCGAGTCCATCCAACCTTTTTCGTGACAGCGCACGATAACGTCTTTCGGGAAAGTTTCCTTCGGGATCGTCTTCCGGCGAAAAATGATGAATGGAGGGAGCTTGCAGCCGTCAGCCAAACATGCCAGCATAACGGTAATACGATTTTTTTCGTTGCCTGTGCTTCTAAGGCGAACTTCATGCTCACCAGACTTGTGCACTGTTCTGGACATAGGCATGTCCAGATACACGGGGGTCTGGTCGGCACTGACGATATGTCCAAGTGGCATGTTGGTAGAGCAACAAAGATCGATGACGTAGCGCTGGAACTCTCGAAGTTTTGATTCGAAGTCCCCGGGCAGCTTCTGGCACATAGAAGTCGTGGGTCGAAGGGAGAACCCGGCCATTTGCATAAACTTCTGCACCCAGCCTCGTGATGTCTTAAACTGGTTTTGGGTCAAACCCGTGTCCCGCGCAAGCTCCTTTGCTTTGCACTGAAGCATTTCAATGCTTACTCCAAGTAGTCAAGAACGTTGCTCGCTAATGAAC
The DNA here is from genome assembly GCF_052857255.1 of Amblyomma americanum. NCBI lineage: Eukaryota > Metazoa > Arthropoda > Arachnida > Ixodida > Ixodidae > Amblyomma > Amblyomma americanum. The sequence goes on from NC_135502.1 coordinate 52,828,016, forward strand.
TCTGCAAGGCGACGCTCCAACTCCGGGAAGCGGCCTTTCTTGGGCCCCCGAAAGCCTTTTCGCAGGCTGTTGCAGATAAACAATTCCTCGCGATGTTTCCTCCATCCCCTGATCGTCGATTCGTTGACGAGACGTCTTGCAGCCGCTGAATTTCCCACTTTCTCAGCAAGCAGAACTGAGTTGCGCTTGAAGCCAGCTGTACACTGAGCGCGTGAGCACGCCATTCCGCTTGAAGACAACTCGACCATTTGATGGGGATAGGCCTAAGACTCGAAGCACGGAACGCACAACTACACGCACTGGCACCAAACACGAGAAAGAGCGAACAAAGCGCGCTGCTCCATGCCCTCCTGCCTGTTAGTCACGTGGCGACGTTTTTGCATCAGTTGCAAGGATTAACAGACAGATGGCGGTGGGATCGCTCGCTCCTTTGCTGGCGTCTTGGCAGCGATTGCGAGCGCTCGGTGCCTCCAAGATGGCTGTTTCATTTTGCGGTCACGGAGACCACACAACCTCGCTACAGGTTGCGAGCATTCATCAAGAGGTGGCACCCTCTCATCGCGCCAGTGACTCTAGCTGACTTCGACTCTTGTTGGCTTGTTCTCACTGGCGTCGTTTTTTTTTTTTTTTTGCGTATGCGATTAGGTTGCCACTTTGTCCTAGTAGTTGTGACCTGTGGTTCACGTACTGCTTGACCGGCGAGTTGGAGTGCGTGATTTCGAATGACCAGTACAATCAATGCACACGTTTGACACATGAAATGATTTTAATAGTGTTTGTTTGGTGCTCTTCACAGCGTTTTTAAACCTACTATTCGATTGTAACGCGGGGGGTGACATTTCCTTTCTTTCGGTAAAAAAACTCGCGTTACATTCGAGTAAATACGGTATAAGTAGATTGTAATAGATACAAAAATAGTTTTCCTCAGCAAAAACTCTACATGGAAAAGCTGAGAAATAAGCACCTGACGAAAAGTGAACATACGCATTTTTCTACTCATAAGATGTTTTATTCGCTTTTTTAGGCAATTCCTCTTGAACTTTTCTCTACGAAAATTCCTCAACGAATTTTTTTCACTTTTTTACGTGATTCTTATACAAACCTTCCTCTATGAAAATTCGTCTATGAATTTTATTCACATAGTCATGTGAATAACGTCACATTATTTTGAAACAAAAGATTTTTTTATGCACTGTCACAATGCTAGCTGGAAAATATAATGACCAGTATACTCCACATTTTTCAGGCCATGTAACGCTTCCGTGTCAATGCGTCATTCTGACATCCAAATGAATGCGCATTGTCGGTGACATCAAAATGCCTCTCTGCTGCCGAGCATGTTTGGTGCGCTCTCTTCATCCATGACAAAGAAAATGGCCAAGACACACAAGCGGCTGTTTTCTCTCCAGGCAGCCAGCAGAAATCCCTTTTCCTTCCTACTTATTGTGGTAAGAGAAAGATTCTGACCACATTGTGGCAAAAATGTTTGAGTTCATCAGGAAAATATGCGGTGTTAGTGCTAAAACACGAACACAAAAAGACCTTTTTTCCTCGTAACCTTGCTTTTATTGTGCATATCTGGGGAATTTCTGCACCCATTCAAGGGGTAATGGGTCGACATTGACCAGCTGAGAGTTTTTTGCAAGTATAAAATACGGCCATATGCACACCAGTCCTGGGATGCTGATCGCACTTTCACGGCAGCATCGTCTGAGGCAATGTGGGGACGCTGATGACAACAGGGGTCTCCCCATCGGCAGCCAAGCTATGACTCCATCCCTCGCTGGATTTTTTCCATGTCGCAGCACACAGAACACACACATGTTATTTGCATGACACCTCTTATATGCATGGCACAAATGAAGTTGGCTGCCATATAGTTACTGGCTGCCGAGGCGTCGGAGTACAGAGGGATCAGCTGATGTAATGCCTCGACGCTGGTGCTCGCTAGGCATTTCTTGTTCACGTCACAGCATTCACAAGGCAGTAAACACAGCGACAACACGACTATGACAACTTTTTCATAAGTATATGTTTCATAATGTTCATGACAAATTGGACAAAATAAGCGTAGCAAGCACGCAAAGCCAGCAGTTGAGGTGACAGGATACTGCGATGTGCCAATGGCCATTTTGAAAGAAGTTGTCATTTTGCTACAATCTAAGCCCATGAAGTTGCCACAATTGACAGGTGAATTATATAGTACTAATTTGAGGGGTTATTAGGAGACAGGTGGGCTTACGCAACCCACTGGTTGGGCTTATGCGACCCAGGCTGCTCTTCCCGAACAACCTCTTGCAAGCAATCACTAATTTTACTGCCACCTACCACAGTGATCAGTTTGCTCGCAATCCCGTGGGTAGGTTGGGATGACGCCACAAGGTCACGTGACCTAGGTGGCCCACGTATGTTGCTTCTCCGGTGATTTTTCACTCACAACACCAACGCCGACAAAGTCAAAGAAGTCAACGCCAGATTTTCTGCACAGAGCAAGCCTTAACACTTTCACTTTAAATTGTTGCCACACACTTGAAATTCATTTAGTAGTTTTTTTTTTACCTGCTGATGTTTGTTGCTCCCGTTCCATTATGTTCCCTCTTGCCTTGTTTTGCAGTCACATCTCCACCTATCAGACAGTTTTTCTTTCCAAGTATCTGATGCTTTTACTGTTTGCACATCATCACCACTAGATATCAATATTTTAGCCATTGTATAAGAGAAGGAAAATAGTACTTGAAATGCAAACATCAAGGAATGAAACAGGGCATAAAAGAAAACTCATGCACTTCAGTTAACCATGCATAAAATTTTATGGGTTATGAAGCAAAAAAAAACTTACTTTAGCCATGGCAGGAGGTGCCTCTCTTTGTAGCTGTCAAAAATCCATTCCTTCTTGACAATCTTGCCACCAGCTGCTTTCACCTGGATATACTTTGGGGTGTTCAGGAAGGCACACCTGGAAAAGAACAATTCAAGGCACATATATGGTGCCACTTTCCTAAACTCTCTCCAGCACCATGCAACCTGCTACATCAGAATGGAAGCCTAAGTAGCAGAAAAATACCTATCCGAAATCATGAGACATAAATAGGACCTGTCTACAGGACTAGGGAAATTCTTAGTATTACTGTCAGCATCACAAAAAATGCAAACATAACAACTGAAACGCGAACAGAAAAACTTGTGAAGATTTTTGCCAAAACAGAATGAACATTGGCGTGCTTGATTTTCACTTCGATGATATGAACGCCACTGCGTGGAAGTGTTCATAAACGCCACTTTAATTTCTTCTCCAGCAGCTAACTTTTTTTTTTTCTTGTATTCGAGTATCAGTTTTCCTGTTTGTGTTTCATTTTACACTGGTGACACACACGTTTGCCTAATAAAATGACCGCTCACACAGAGAAATAACAAGCTGTGCTCCGCTATACAAATTGTCAGTAATGGAAATCTCAAGATGTTTTATCCTACGTGAATCCATGTTAACTCTAATTCACATCATTCAGGTGTGAACTTCAATCTAACTTAGCTTCTCCTATAAAATTCCAATTTAAGCACCACAATGTCGTCTCATGCAACAATCTGAGTTGAAGTGCATATTGTAGAGAATACAGCATGCAAGAAAAGCAAAAGTAGGAACAGATTGACAAAGCATATAAGTGCATTTTTCGCTCCATAAGGAAATGAAACACTAAGTACTGTGAAGCATCTCTTTAGTGTGCCCTGCTGCACATTTAGTGCACCCTACACGCATAAAATTCTGCATGCGTAGATGTTACTAGGAATATGTAAACAAATAAACTATCTACAAGAAAGAGGTGCAGCAGCAGTGAATGTCACAAACCAATTGGCCATGTGGCACTATTTACCCCTCTTATAAACAGTTTAGTTTAGTTTATGGAGGCTTAACGTCCCAAAACGACTCAGGCTATGAGGGACGCCGCAGTGAAGGGCTCCGGAAATTTTGACCAAGTGGTGTTCTTTAACTTGTTCTGGCATCGCACAGCACACGGGCCTCTAGAATTTCGCCTCCATCGAAATTCGACCGCTACGGCCAGGATCGAACCCGCGTCTTACGGGTCAGCAGCCGAGCGCCGTAACCACTGAGCCACCATGGCGGCCAGGACTGGAATTTGTGCGACACACTAGGGATGTACTGGCAGGTTACAGTAATAGGTCAATGTGTCAGCAATAGATTAACTGTACTGACATGTATGACAACCAACTTACAAATCAGTTCTCAAAACAAGCATACACATTACCCCATATCAAATCTGCTACAACTGGGTCAAGCAACCTTGCCACTATTCATTTCTCCTTTATATTCCAAAGATAAAGGCATATCATACATGAAATAGAAACCAAATTGGCCATCTATTTCTTATTGTTGCTACCCAGCCATCCTGTATTCTTTTTCACAACTTCCTTTAGTGTGTGCCATTATTCTCACAGCCTTCTTAACTGTTTTAAATGGGCCTTGCAGTTCAATTATGTTGCCCATATAGTGCCAGAAGCAAAGCTGCTGTACCATATTCTCCCGAAACATTAAAACAATATAACAGCATCAATCATCACATCACTTTTATACAAAGTGCCTGAAATAAGCTTTCATGCTCTGGTATACTTGTGGCAATATTGTCATCACACTGGAACCTCATTAATTCAAATAGTTTGAATAGTTTTATTCAAACTGATGCTTTAGTTCAGCCAACATCATGTGGACTAAAAAGGCGGCCCTAAATTCAAATTCCATATAAGTGAACAAATTCTTTATCCTCTTCGAGTTTAAATCAGAGCCGACTGTATTTTCGTAAACTCCAAAACAGTACCTCTTTAAGAGGCTTTAAAGAAGTACACTAATCACTAGACTCGACTGTGTGGCGTCTCCTCAGTTACTTACACCAGGTGAGTGCAAGAGCGGTCCCAGTCTGCCTTGTACCTGGCACCCATCTCCAGGGCTTTGTCTCGAATCTGGGACCGAAGCGGGTTTTGGAAGCCACTGAGTACAAACACCACGCCTTTCATGAGCTCTTCAAACTTCTTTGCTGGCTTCTCCTTTTTCTCTGAAGAGGAAGCAAATGAGACACAATAGTAACTGTGACATATTATTATGTTAAATTTAAACACATATTATTCACTGCAACCTGCAAATGTTAGTTGCTGCTTATATTCTTCACAGCTTCACCCAACATATTTTTTTCTCACCACGTGTATGTCCAGGAAGCCCCTCCTCCACAATTCTCAATTTAGACGTCCTCCTAAGTCAATTTTGTGTACACAGTATGTAACCAATACTTCTCTGACATAATAAATTTGCTCTGGCTTGTTTTGAGGGCCAAGAGCATGTATTTAATGCTCACAGTTGCCCAAGAAGAAAGAAAATGATGAGAATTTATGAAATCACAGCTTTCTCAGTCTTTACAGTATCATGACTATGACAATTGGCTTCCAAACACAAGTCCACAAGTCAAACGCTGTGCCACTGTGGCTGGATTTTGGCAGCAGCCAAATGTAGAAACTCATTCGTGCAATGTGATGCTAGCGCATTTTAAAGTACCCCACGTAGTCGAAATTAGTTTGAAGTTTGAAACTCTTCACAGCAGAGTGCGTTGAAAGTCCATCAATCTAACTCATCACTCTTCTTTTGGCCATCACTAAGCAAAAACAAATGCTCACACACACACACACACACACTTATGCACTCCTTCCAGTACCTAGCTCAACGTTACTGTGCAATTTGCGGACAAATATACCCTTCACATGACCATTTGTGAAAAATAAGAATTTTGATACCTGCTGTAAATGAACAAAAAAGCCAAAGGATTGCACTCCGTTCACAGCCGATGTTACTGTTTTATTCCAAACTGGTAGTACCTACACATTAAAGTCAGCTGACGAACTGTGCAAGGACAGCCACATTCTATTAAAGGAAATACAATGCTAATTTTTCGAGCAATTACACAGTAGAACCTCATTAGCGCGTTTTTTAAGACATGCAGAAGAAAAGCACAATGTCCGGAAAAACATACAATCCAAAACGATTAAGGTTCTGGAAAATACAACAAAATAGAGTACAAAGACATTCATTAACACTTTCACTAACTAAAAAGGCTGGTTGCTGTTCACTGGCACAAGGTCTGAAGAGCATTTCCAGTGCTTGTAGAGTTTTAGCCACATTTGCGTTGTCCTTGACACGAAAAAACATTGCAACACATCCAGCCCAGCGATGGCAAGGGTGAAAGTAGGAAGATGCTATGTGTCATTACCGCTGCCATCTTCTAGTGCTTTGCCTCATCGCACTTGTACACTATGAAGAAGCCACTCTTGCAGCTACCTATCGCTGTTGTACTTCTAGTGTTGCATGCCTCCGGATCGACTAGCTCAGATTATATTGGTCACTAAATGTATCATACGATCAGAATTCAGTGAATTTATTTATGTCTACTGACAAACCGCATTATCTGGAAATGCATTAACCAGAAAAAAAAAAATTTCAACACTATCGGGCATTTTTGTTCCTCACGATTGTGCATGCATGAAGCAGGAAATTGTACAAACGAAAAATGTATAAACAAGGTTCTACTGTATACACTTTTCATTATTCTCATCCCCCCGTCTTGGATCAACGAAACAAGGTAATGGTAGAGAGAGGGTAGGAAGATGAGTTTCTTTACAATGTAAAGTGAACAGTGGAAGGGAGAGCCTCAGGATGCTTAGTCAACGTTTCGACAAGAGGACTTGCCTTCGTCTGGGCGTCACCAGTAATGCCCATGTGACTATGTGCCTTAAATTCTTGTTAACTAAACCAAAAATTATTACTAAGTTGAAACAGGAAATGAGGATACAAAAAAGTAATGCAAATGATACCAAGACCATTCAACAAGCCTGCACAAGAACCTTTTTCATTTTTTGCTTATATGACACTTTTAAGTACTCAACTCAGGATCAGCTTTCCTGGAGAGTGCAAAGCAATAAATGCTGCAGGCTTACTCTGAGCTTTTGGTGTCTGTGGCCTCTGTGCTTCCTTCGGCGTTGCTTTCTCGACAACAACAGGTTTCTTTTTTGTCTCAGATGGTGTAGGCCTCTGGGCTGCTGGCACAGTGGGAGGCTTCGGAGCCTTTGGTGCAGGTGAAGCTGAAGAACTGTCTTTTGCTTCTTCTGTTGCATCCTTTTCCTAAGATAAGTGCATTTTGCACAAAGGAAAAAAAATGTTCAACCGTTACCTGATCCTAAATAAAGCAGGATAAGTCTTATTTCTTCACTAAGGCCTTCCCGTCACCTCTGGCCACAGAGAGCATTTCATGAAACAAGCAAATTGCCAGGCGTATGTGTGCCCTTTTCCATGTATCACATATTTAGCCACTAATTTTATCGCACCTATACACCAACTGTGCATTCATTTGCAGATTCAGAAACATGATGGTAACCAGTTAACACATTTACCAGCTCTGGGACGATGTCACAGGCCAAAAAAGAACATACAGATTTCTTTACATTTGGGACCTTCCTAGTCTGCACACAGTTTAAATTCATAGGCCTGCATGACATAACATCTCATGTCCACGTAGACTCACAGGCACTCTCTTACAGGGACAATAAGAAACAGAAACAAGCATGAGGTTCAATTGAGTTTAAGAAAGCCAAAGGCTTCACTTTATCATATCTCAAACACCCATAAACCAGTAGAAGTATTTCTTATCAATTTCCCTCCCGTGGAGGAGTCCAAGCAGAGAAAAGCATTTTAAAGCACAAAACACTGTCACTACTGCAATAACTGATTCCTGATACACTTGTCTTCTGGTCATGCACATGATTTGCCACCCAAGGCTGCGTGCAACAGCATTGTCCTTGACCAACACCCAGGAGAGGATTTATGGGTAGATTTAGGAAGGCCAAAGCTCTAAGAGCCATATTGTTTTATTGAGAGCCATCCTTTGTTTTTACAGACCAAAGGACAACACAGACATGTTTCATACTACAAACTGAAATGAGCTTTCGTTCTGCGCCATTCTGCTTCACTCCTTTTACCTTCTTCCTCATGAGTAGAATAGCCAAGCAGGCACTGCCTGGTTAACCTCCCTGCTTTCCATTTTTTCTCTCCCTTCGAGAAGGCGGTTCCTAATGCATGGTGCTTTTTTCAACCTTTATTTGCAAAAATAAAAGGGGGGGCGATAGTGCTAGTGTGCTTCTTTATCAGAAAATGTCCTGCTCATGTTAGTTTTCACCACCATAAAGACCCGTGTATAATATGGACCTGTGTAATGTGAAGTAGAATTCAGGTTTAACAAAAACAGCAAAAAAATTTCATCCACGTATAATGTGAGTGGGGAAAGTCCATCAAATCATTTATTTGCATGGCATTTCACACTTAATTGATCGTCATCAGCAGGTATACTGTCTTCCAGCAGTCCCTTGTTAAAAATATCTTTCCACAGACATTTGTCTTCGGTACCGTTGAGCTTGTTCGATACATTCCTTTTCTTGAAAGCATGTACGACCAATGAGCTCCTTAAGAATGCTAGCCCAAGTGTGCGCGATCCAACTGCACAGCGTGGGTGAAGCTCATTTCAGCCGTCCGGTGGCAGTGACTGCAAGCTCTCCCTACCTCATCCAGTTCGTGCAGCAACACTTGATGCGGTGCCATGCTTTTGGCAGCTATGATTACTATCCTTTTAATGCGGCCAAGCACTGCTCTCGCAGTTCTAACATAGTGCTAGGTGCGGTCATCCTGCTTCCGACAGTATGGTTGTCACACGGTCAGCATGATGAAATGGTGTCGAAATCGAAACAGCACACCGATGCCACTGTAAGATAATGCTCCCTGTTACTGGAAGGCTAATGGTGACAGCACTGATTAATAACGATGCTGAAACTATAGATATAGGCTGAAAATGGCTTGGATCCGCATATATGATGAGGCGGAAATTTAACATGTCAAAATTTTTAATAAAACCTCGTATTATACACAGGTATTTCCGTAAATCAGCTACTGCAAACACTGCAACTAACACACTCTCTTTCCCAATCCATCCCAATGTATTAACTGTGAAAGAACACTACTCACATGCAAGGCCCAAACCCACTCCCGCTCCTCAAAGAACCACCTGAAACCTTGATGCCACCCCAACAAATAGCACTGGTCCTTCATGAACAATCTACCCGAAGGGGTGTGTGATAGTATGTGAAATCACTGGTGGAAGGAGAAAAATTCAGTAAGCCAATGACCAATACATGAAAGCCTGAGCATCACAATCACAGAAATAAGGATGCCAAAGACTAAGCATACACGATTAAGTAAAAACGTTAACTTTTGACCAACCACAAAGCAATTCCCACTTTTGGCCTTGAATGGGAGAGGCAAAAAAACTGCTTTCCCTCTTCCCCACAAAGTTATTAAAAATAACTTTTATTTACGCGCTATCTCTACTTAAAACGATAACTTACTCTGCTCTGCGGTTTAGAAGGTTTCAGTGTTTTCTCTTCCATGCTTCGAAGTGTTGCAGCTCCATATGACGCAGCCTTGATAGCAGCAGGGCCTGCACAACAGTTGAATATTCAACCAGGAAGAAAAACCATGCATATGATGACAGTAAAATGGATTAAGAACAAACTACTGCATCAAAATTATGATTGCCCACTCATGGCCTGACAAAGCTAGCTTTTCTTGAGCAGCAACAAAGACAGAAAAAAGGGTGGATGAACTGAATTCATGAATTGAACACAGACAAAGAAAGAAACTCATGTGGCACCAAAAGGTATAGTCTGTGTTATATGTGCCTGAAGCTGTTGATGCCATATGCGTTTCTTTTTTTGCCTCATTACATCTCGCACAATTAGTTGAGCTTCACACTTAGTATAGACCAACACCAATCTATGTCGTAAGCAAGGTGCGGGGGCACTGCTGCCGCCGGCTGGGGGTAAAAGCTGAGGATACGCTCCATAAGAACACATGCAAACAGAAGTTTTCAAAGCAGTTTTCTGATTTCAGAGTGCCCCTAAAATGTCGTCCATTCGTGAATAAAATCCTAGCACATCCCCGAACAGAACTGCAAGTATGGAACATTATTCCGAAAGCGATGTACTTTTACAACACCACGATCTAGGCGCATAAGAGTCACCCCCGGCTGGGGTACTGAGGCAGGAGAGCGACCTATAGAAACACCTGTAGACAAAACTTTCCAAAATATCCTTCTCGTTTTACAGTGTACCCATGGAGGCAGTTGTACATTACCAGCCGACGAGTGCTTCAACGAAGAATGTGACAAAGTATGTAATGTCATTTCTAACCTATCTTTGGGCAACATTGTGATAAATGTGTGTTGTGAAGCAAGAAGTACAGTAAAACCTCGCTGATACACTCCAGGTTCATACGCTCAAAATCGCTGGTATTAAAAATGTATCATAGAGTAACACTATATTTCTCCCTGTTAATATGTTCCCGAATAACACGATTTCTCGGCTACTACATTTATAATTTCAACAAATTCTGGTCGCATAATGCATTCAGCGATGAACCACACATGTGCAAGCACACAAGTGGGCTGAGCATGAGGGGACGTGACATGGAGGTAAAATGCAACGGCAGTCACTTGCCATGGTGACTTCTTTGCAGTGCCTAGGTGCAAAAAGGCGAAGCACCAACAGGGGGGAGGGGGGGGGGGGGGAATAAGAAGAGCGGCGTGCTAGCATACAACAACCATTTTTGTGAGGACGTGACATGAAGAGCAAGAGGGCGGGGCATCTGACAACTACAGAAATATGTAGGTGTGAAAGGGCGAAGCGCCCAAAAGATAATCCCTTACTACATCAGCCGCTTTGGACGAGGTTGACGCAGGTGAACACTCTCAAGGCTAGGTTATACTGAAAATAAATACCCCTGACGCAAAATTTGGAGGTCGTGGGTTCGGATCGCACAAGCAACATGTGGTTGTTTTTTCTCCTGCTTTCTAATCAATCATCTTTAAGCGATAAAATAATTACACTGAAACAGGCTTTGTTTGTAGGAGAATATCAGTTGCAAAGGCTGGGTAGAGCAGGCAAGGACCAGTCCTGATCTAAATAGTTGGCGTTCTCATCTCGCAGCGAATGTCAACTCTGCAGCTGCAGCTGCTGATCAACACATCAACACCACAAATTAAAAATGCAGAAACATTCCCCTATGCTCCTTTGTTTCGGTGACTGTTGGCTTCCTTCACAAGTACATCATAATGAGCCCCTCATTATCCTTCCCTTGTATGCTCAGAAGAGACTTTGGTTACTTTCACCATTGCTGTCGACGGACCAGATGCATTGCGAAGTCCCTTCCATGCTTAAGACTGCAAACGCGTACTGAATTTGGTCAGCACTGGAAAAGGATATGTTCAGATCTTGTGCCAAGAAATGCTTATTGACATTTTAATTCCCAATTCCTTTGTACCTCATTCAACAGTTAATTTTTCAAATAATAATATAATTGGTTTTGGGGGGAAAGGAAATGGCGCAGTATCTGTCTCATATATCGTCCGCGCGCTGTAAGGGAAGGGTAAAGGAGGGAGTGAAAGAAGAAAGGAAGAGAGAGGTGCCATAGTGGAGGGCTCCGGAATAATTTCGACCACCTGGGGATCTTTAACGTGCACTGACATCTCACAGCACACGGGCGCCTTAGCGTTTTTCCTCCATAAAAATGCAGCCGCCGCGGTCGGGTTCGAACCCGGGAACTCCGGATCAGTAGTTGAGCGCCCTAACCACTGAGCCACCGCAGCGGGGCAATTTTTCAATTAATTTTCAATTAATTAATCAATTAATTTTTCAAGATTAGGCTTTTTGGATGGCACGTTTCCCAGATAATGCTTTGTTTTTTTTCCTGCAATTTCTCTGCAACTGTAGCATAGAGTTTTTATTGTACCTCCCAAAAGGCACTCTACCAACTCGGTGTTCCCCTGAATCACACAAGCTTCTTGTGAAGTCCAACATGCTGCCTCGTGTTGTACATTTGCTCGGTAGTAGTTAAAACTAGACAGCCTAGCAGCTCTACAAGAAAAGCAGAGCTCAAATGGCATGATAAACGAATGAAATCAAACCGCACACCACAGCAGACGATGAAGCAGGCAATAATACCCCTGGTTGCCCCCTGCACCCATGAGCATCCCTTGTGTACATAAACACGGTGTTGTTCTGTACTCGTCCCAGTACAAAAAAAAAGAAATGCAAGGCCCTTTAAACTATTACCTGACAAAAACAACTTACCGCGGCAAACTATGCCATCAGACTTTGTCACCTTACACTTAAATTTGCATATATTACATCCTAACATTGCTAAATTTTTCAGCGAATTCTAAAAAACCATCGACAGCTTCACCTGTTCTTTCCCAATGTAGCAGATAAATATGAAAAGTATGAACATTAAATTTAAGTATAAAAGCTCTTCACTAATAAACCCATTCTCTAAACAAAGACATGCTATACAAAGACAACAGACCAATTCTCTCGGAGCTTGAGGCCACCAACTTACTGGTAGAAGGATCAACAGATGCTTTTTCTTTTCTTTTAGCAAACCAAGCGCCAACAGCAAGATCAGCCTCATCTTCTTCGTCCTTTAACTGAAAGCTACCCAAGGCAGCCTTTGGTGAAGGTCCAGCCTAGAAACCAATTAAGCTTTCAGTTGCAACATGTTAATCTCAGCACTTCACTATCAAAATAACCAAATCACAACCAGCTTTTGCATAACAGGGCTAAACACGACTAGCATTATGAACCACACTATAAACACCATCATTAACCACGAAGCATAACTTTAAATGTTCCATCTACAAAGAAATTAGAGAAATAACCAGACACAGACAGCTGTCAGGACCCATAGCGAAGTTGCAAAAGACAAGACATCTCCATATTTGTGATTCTTTGTTTTATCGGTGTAAGAGATTATGATGTTAGACTGATCTGCTGCTGAGTACCAAAAACGAAAAACCCCAAAAAGCATGTCGTGCAAACAGCCAACTTGTATTTACACACGTAGGTACTAATGAACACTCTGCTTCAGCGGACAACCACACTGTTGAACCACATTCTGGATCCTCTCAAAAGGTTAAATGGGAGGCTACTGGTGGGTTAGTTTCATCGGAAAGAGGGCATAATACTTAAAAGGAATAACCAATGTGGAACTATTACCTTAGAGCTGCTGTCTTCTGGCGAGTGCAGCTTAATAAATGCTAAGCCATACTGGATGCTCTGGAAAGGATCCCATATGAAATAGAATTAAAAGCATGGTATTTGTTGCCAGGAAGTGAGCAGCACATGCTTAGCTGGAAGGCATGTCAATTCCTGAAGCTTTTACAAGCATTTATGGGCAGTATGTGCAGCAGCCTGAGTGCTAACATGACAACAGTTCCATAAGCACGCGGACTCATCACAAAACTGAAAACTTAAATATGAGCAACTTTCATATCATTTAAAACATTGCCATAGAAAAGACCATTTTATGGTACCTAAGATTTAACATCCCAAAGCTGCATATGGGCTGCACAGTGCACAGAACATGGACGTCTTTGCATTTCAGCTGTCTAAATGTGACCGCCGCAGCCGGGATTTTATTCCGCATCCTTGGACTAAACAGCCATATGCCATAGCCTGGCACCGTGTCGAATGCCATTTTATGAAACTCCTACTTGAATTTTTTTTTTCCTTTCTTAACAGGGCCTGAAACACAATTTTTTCATGGCCAATAATGGTGATCCAAAGCGTCCGCTATGAGTAGCCAAGACCAATGCAAAAGAATTGAAAACACCTGCAAATGAAAATAATTTTACTCCTAAAACTAAAAATACGAAAAGATTAAAAGTTTACAATTCATTCTCTCAGCAAGTAAATAGGCCACAAATATTTAGTACACTGCTCCCCATCCACACATTGAAAGCTTGCATGCAATCGTTGCCTTGCCAAGGAAGACTGTAACCTATGCCAGAGCCACCGTGCACAAGTCAAATGTAAATGGAGCACGGTTTTCCTGCTTTTCATTCTTTCGAGCGTAAGTAGGTCTCGAAAGCTTTATTTACCTCCTCAGCCCCAGTCTTGCGTTTCCTTTTTTTGTCCTTTCCTGACTGCACCAAGAGTCAAATGCTCTTGTTAGCGGTATCTACTGCTCGTTTAAAAAAGCCCATGCCTAAGAGTTTAAAGCTAAGGGGCAAGTAAGCCTCTAGTATTAAATGCAGCCCTTTTCATTTATTCCCAACATATCATTTTCCCGTTATTTTCTACACGAATAAGCATACGAGAATTGTTTTTTGGATTAATTCGCTCAGCACAACTTGGCCTACAAAACAAAACATTCAGACCAACTCTGAACTATAAATCATGGTTCCTTCATGCCAATATATGGTTTCACTTCTTCGCTAGACATCAAGAAAGTTCAAAACCACAATTTACCAGCTCACCTTATTAAAAGGCTGCGTGCACACAACCTTTACACGATCCCACTTTTCCTTAATGAAGGACTGTGAAAGCTTTTCAGATCCAAACATCCGGACCCGGTTCAGATTTGCCCCTTGACGAGCGTCCATTGGCGTCATGAATGACGAAGCACCAAGCAAAACCTACGTTTAAGAAAATAAAAAATTAGTATGTCACTTTCCAAACCTCATGTTCTAAACAGAGAAACAAAAGAAAAATACAGGATATAGAAAAGAAACGGCAAACACAATGGCTGTCTTACAATTGAGCCTTTGTTCCAAGACGAGTCAAATATATTGGTTGATTTAGGGGGTTTAACGTCCCAAAGCGACTCAGGCTATGAGGGACGCCGTAGTGAAGGGCTCCGGAAATTTCGACCACCTGGGGTTGTTTAACATGCACTGACATCGCACAGTACACGGGCCTTTAGAATTTCGCCTCCATCGAAATTCGACCGTCACGGCCGGGATCGAACCCACATCTTTCAGGTCAGCAGCCGAGCGCCATAACCACTGAGCCACTGCGGCAGCTTCAAACATATTGGGTTGGAGATGTAAAAAGTTAAGAAATACTATGAGAAACTGGAGGGGGCACTTAAGCTCCACCTTAAGAATATGACATGATAGCATTAATGGGTTAATCCCCAAATATGCGAAATTGGTCATTCTTGACTTTACTTTCATAGATCCGTGGGAGTCCTCATAACACTTCTGGCACAGTGGTGCAGCGGTTAAGCAATGCGCCGCTGCCCTGCAATGGCAGGTGCTGCCACCGGTGGGGCTTGAGCGACCCAGGTTACCCTTCCCAAGCAATCTCTTGCAACTAATCATTAATTTAACTGCCACCTGCCACGGTGATCAGTTTGCTCCCAAACTGGTGGGCAGGTTGCGATGACGCCACAAGGTCACGTGACCTAGGTGGCTCACCTAGGTTCCTTCTCCGGTGAATTTTCACTCAGGATGCCTCTGAACGAGCAGAACGAGCCTTAATGCTAACGCGTTAAAACAGTCCCTAAGACAAAAAAAAGGAATGATGCTAACCAATCAACCACAACACGGGACAAAATCTTCACCCCGAAACTCACTTGTAAGCCAGTGGCAACATTCTACATCCCGTGCTATGCCCTGTTTTTCTCATTATAACTTATTAAGCGCAAACCGCATGAGACGATAATTCACAACAACATGCCATACGATGTCATCGCGCAATGGGCTGGCAGCCACCAAACAACTGTCACTCATAGAGTCACTCAGTTCCTGGGTTTGCAGAAAATTTCACGCATTGCCTGGAAGTGGTTCACGAGACTAGCCAATATTGGAAAGCTTTGCAGGGTAAATAGCTTTCGATCTAGCTATTCTGTAAGTGAAGTTTTCTTTTCTAGCGCAATGTCAGCGAAGAAGCTGCTGACAAGGCCGATGCTCCCAACACTGACTTCGTCATAAGTACACTAGGGGAGGCGCTACCACTAGACATACATCAAAACAGTTCAGTGAAAGCGTAGTTGGAGTATTGGAACAAGAAAAGATGTTAGGGCATATGTCACGAACACTTCCTACTAGTCTCAGCACCACAAAATACAGTTTAGTGCCGCTGCGCTGTGCTCCTTAAAATGCAATGTATTATCCAACAGAAATTTTCATTAGCATTTTTTTTTTCAATATATATGCTGTTTAGTCTGAAGAACAGGGTACTAGCATATTTATACTTCCCTGATAACATGAGCTGACTGAATGCTGAAGCGGCGGCGGCTCAAAATGTGCCACTCTATCAACAAGTCTCGTCACTTCATGCGATGGCCGTCGCCATCATGTGTCGCGTCGCAGGGAACATCGCCTCATGCGGTTACCGCTTCACCGACTAGCCCCAAATGCTTCACTTGTTGATCTTATGTTGCGCTGTGCATTTAAACATGCCTTAATAGAAGGCACAACATTTTCAAAACATTTGTGCACTTGTTCATCACACCGTGAACAAAAATGAAATATTGTTGCAACTTTTTTTTCAGCAGTGCATACTTGCTTCCACTTTCTGAAAACAAACTCACACACCAAGCCATGTACAAAAAGCCATGTTCACACTGAAGTTTTGCTCCCAGAAATAAACTTTTCAAAGAACCATTAGTCTACGACAAGAGTGATTTGACATGAAGCGTACCAAGGCATGGAGTTTTGATGTAGTACAACAAGATATTCAGGTACTCCAATCATTTAGCTACAGAAGGAATGATGGATGTGCATGGGCTTCAATAAAACTGGCTTCAAATGTCCTTGTGGCTTTTCGTTTATTTCTGTTCAGTTTTGTAATCCGCTTGTGCCATGGCTTCTGCTCATGTAAAACTAACCTGGGAGTGCAAGGTTTTAGTTTTACTGCTTTCTCGAAGCGGCTAACTTATAATGCGTGTGTTACTATGTGTAGGCAGTACTTCGGCAGTTCTAGTAACAACGGGTACTATTTTCTTGTTTATTCAAGAAGAAAGTCCCCTTTTAAGTTTTACAGGCAAGAAAATAATGGTGTTCCAAGGGAAAAATAAATGAATCGGTGAGCCATATGAAACTTAGTATGTGCAAGGCTATCCGTTAAAATGCCAACTCAGCTTAAGTCCATTGCCTTCCAGTCGTTCCTGAAGTTACGGCACATGCATGTGGGCAGCATATACATCAATTTTAGTCGTTCCCATGCTAGCGCGGTAGACTTCAGTCCAGAATTAAACTCCAACACTACGACGCTTAAGATGTCTACCCAACACATCAGGTTTCCCGCTAATAAAAATTATTTTTATTCGCGTATACAGAACATAACTCTCGCAGCTCGTTTCAGGTTGTACTTTAAAATAAACAAACATACGTTAAATTCCAGGGTTGGGTCTGAAGACCTTGCGACAAGCACTTCTATGAAGGCAGAGCTTTCGTTTCCGATGTCGATTGCGGAGATGACAGACGCTTTCTCCAGCTGCAAGATCACAGAGGCCTGCTTCTCTCCTGGCGAAGCGCACTTCCATTTTCTGTATGTTTCAGGTTTCAGGAGGTTTTCTGCTTTGTGTACCTGTCGAGATCACAAGAAATAGAGTAGAGAATGAGTTGTAGCTGACCGTCACGTCGCGCATGTATAATTCGATGCCCTTGAGTAAGCAGCTGTTGATGCGCCATAAAAACTTAGTTCGAGGTCACAGCGAAGAACTAAATACCTTGTCCTCACTGCTAAACGAGACTACGTGCTGAATCTTCAAAACTGGCATGACAGAGCCGAATCGCGCCCTTTCGTCGCACGTGTACCGCCTTTGAGCTTCGCGCAGCGTTGTTTACTAACAAGCACGTCAATTCGGCCGGCGATACCGAGTGATACTAATCTTTGCGATATTTATTAAATAATTGCCTAATAAAAATCGACGTTTTAAAAAGCGTTGTGTAAGTGTATTTCTTCATGAATAGGTTTTCAGTATAATTTCACAGCGAAAGTTTAGAACGTTTTTTTTTTCTTCTCATCATCTTGTCATGTAATTTTATGTAAGTTTGCAAGTTTCGTAGTGCTAAACATGGCTGCGTCCAGGGAAGACGCGTTCCATACGCTGCCAGTGAAATTCTCTGACGAGAGTCGCTCAACCCATGTTTTGCTCTTCAAAGCGCACAAGGTCCGCGAAAAGAGTGAGCACAAACCATCAGAGAGGACCCTGTTCGTCGTGAACTTGCCGCCGTACTGCAATGAAGACTGCTTGAAGCGTGTATTTAGCGACTGCGGCAAGGTGGCCAAAGTCTGGTTGCAAAAGGCTCCATCGTCCGGCAAACCTCCGGGGAACACGTCTTCCTTCTTTCCAAGCGCGCCTCCAGTGACCGGCTTTAAAGTCGCGTACATAGTGTTTCAGAAGGAGGCGTCTGTGCATAACGCCCTCGCTTTGTCAGTATCCGAACCACGTGTGCTGTTTCCTGAAGGCAGTGATGACGTTGTGGGCATGGCTAAGTGGTGCAACGAATACCAGTCGCGTTTTGTGAACGCCGAGGAAGTGCAGAAAGAAGTCGACGCGTACATGGAAGACTACGACGCGAGACTGGAGGCAGAAAAAGAGCGGGCTAAGGCCATGGAAGGCGTCCCTGACGAAGAAGGCTGGATCACGGTCACCAAGTACGGCAAACGACCGGTCATTCCTCGGAGTGACGCCGTGAACCAGAAGATCGCCAGCGCTGAGAAAAAGAAGCGCGCTCAGAAGGAACTGGTTAATTTCTACACGTTCCAGATTCGAGAGTCCAAGATGGAGCGGATTGCCGAGCTGCGAAAGAAGTTCGAAGAGGA
Organism: Amblyomma americanum; assembly: GCF_052857255.1. Taxonomy (NCBI): domain Eukaryota; kingdom Metazoa; phylum Arthropoda; class Arachnida; order Ixodida; family Ixodidae; genus Amblyomma; species Amblyomma americanum. Next base: position 52,846,724 of record NC_135502.1, read on the forward strand.
CAAGCGGAGAATTTCGCTGATGAAAGCGTCTAGACGTTTCAGACCTGTGTAGCCTTTCTATGGAATCATACTGTATGCTTCTGACAGTAGTGCCCAGAAGTATCCATGGTTGGCGGTGCTAATTCCAACCATGCCGTTTCACCTTATTGTAAAATAAAATTTATTCCTCTCAACAATTTACGCATTAATTTTTAAAATAGCACGTTCATTGCTACTAGCCGAGTGCCATTACTTGTTGTTGTTAGCCTATCAAAAGATGGCACATACCCACACTGGGGGATCGGCCAAGAATCGGGTGGCTGATCACCTGAACGCAGTTAATAAAAAGGAAAAGCACGTGGGAGCGCAACACCGGTGGATTCTTCCTCATGAACAGAAAAGGGATGAGAGTTTTGATTTCAAAATTATAAGAATAATAATAAAGAGAGGGATTAAATAATAATGATTAAGTCAAAATGTAATAATTGATAGAAAATTTTGGAACACTTAGCAAGGCAGTCTGTGAGATTCTATCAGGAAATTTAGAATAGCGGTACAAACAGATCTGTGGCTGAACCCAAATGTGGTGGCGCCAAATGATAGCAAGAGCGGGCTGCTCAAACTAAGGCAGAGATGCTGCAAGAGCTCCTCCAGCAACCTTTTTCTCAGAGTTGAATCGGCGACAATACAACCAAAAATGTTCTATAGATTCAGGCTCACAGCAAAATGCACAAAGGGGAGAGAGCGCCAAACCCGACTTGTGTAAATAGAAATTTAGAGGGGGGATGCGGCAGCGCAGCCTCGTCAGTGATATTTCAAGCTGCCGAGAGAAACATTTTCCTGTTCCAATAATATATAAGGTGCTCATAATCCGCCAACGTTAAAAGTGTTGTGTCTTGCGTGCTTAAAAACGCACGTCGCCGAAATTTAGATGCTGTAATATAGGCTGTAGCCGGGATGATTGGCAACACGGGGCCGCTGAGGGAAGCCTTTGCAAGATTGTCAGCAATCTCATTTACTGTCACACTGCTGTGACCGGGAACCCATACTAAATGAACAAGGCTCAAATGCGGAGGAAGCAGGGATAAGAAAGTTGTTAAAATGGGACCGTCAACATGTGCAGCGAGGGACGAACACAAAGATAAAGAATCAGTAATTACTGCAACTACCGTAATAGAGGGGTCTAGCTTACGTAGAGCAAGTACAACTGCTAGAAACTCTGCTTGAAAAATAGGGGTGAAATCTGGAAGGCGCAATGAAAAGGACCTGTCTAAATGCGAGCAAAATATTCCCACACCTGCTTTTTCATTGCATTGCGATGCGTCAGTGGCAATTGCTATATCTGTAGGTAGGGTCCTCAGATGATCTTTTAGTAGACCATTTAGAATACTCGGTGGCAAAAGTTTTGCATTTTTTGAGAATATGTCGTTGAAAACAATGTGGATAGCGGGCCCATTGCGAAGCGCAGGAAGGATATCGTAAATGTTTACATCTAAAGGCTGAAGTAATCTTTGCACAAACACTACCTGAGGGGAATTGAAACGAGACCAGAGGACACCAAAAATGAGGTCGGCTGGCAACAGAAAATGCTTTGGGAATGGTGGAAATTGAGATTCATAGATCCTGAGGTAAGTTGGCACAGTTAAAAATTGAAGTCGTGATAAGAGAGGCGGAATGCGGGCTTCAAGGTACAGCACATTGGTAGCCACAAATTTTGGAAGGCCGAGGCACATCCGAAGTGCTTCCCTCTCTAAAAGGACGAGAGGATGAAGTTTATATGTAGCCGAGCCTGAAAACAACACTGATCCAAATTTTAAAATTGGCCTGACATACATTATGTAGATCATTAATAGCGAGCCGCCGCGGAGGCTGAGTGGTTATGGCGCTCGGCTGCCGGTCCGAAAGACACGGGTTCGATCCCGGCCGCGGCGGTCGAATTTCGATGGAGGCGGAATTCTAGAGGCCCGTGTACTGTGCGATGTCAGTGCACGTTAAAGAACCCCAGGTGGTCGAAATTTCCGGAGCCCTTCACTACGGCGTCTCTCATAGCCTGAGTCGCTTTGGGACGTTAAACCCCCATAAACCAAACCAAACCATCATTAATAGCGCATCTCTGTGCATGCTGTACCGGTGATGACATAATCTACGTTACATGCCCACGGCTCGAGCCCCTTTCGCCGCGTCATGATCAATGTGAGGTCGCCAGGTGAGTTTGTTGTCATAAATGACCCCTTGGTATTTTAGGGATTGAACCTGCGGTATTATTTTTAACTGGCAAGTGAGAGAGACCACTACAGGAGTGTATAGAGGGAAAACAAGGGTGGCACACTTACCAACATTTAACTTCAGGTAAAATGCACTCAACCAGAGCTCAAGTGTAGCCATATTGGCAAAGCAATTTCTCTGGAAGACGTTGTGCACCATTGCTTGTAACTGAATGTGGTATGCACCTGCTGTTCGTTTTACGCACATGTGCCCACAAAAGTTTTCGGAGCATGAAAATTACGAGAGCAGCTTTGAACTGAGGGGTGCACTGTGCAACTCTCCACGCAACCTGCACAATACAGACGGCATTTTTAGCACTAACAAAATACGCACACAAAAGGAAGGACACGGGACTGGCACCAGTTCCATGTCTTTTCTTTCGTGTACATTTTTGTTGGCGCTAAAAATGCCGTCTGAACCTGAAAACCATCCAGCCTGTACACAAGTTCTTTTAAACATGCACAGTGCACCCCCTAATGCTTAACTGTGCCGCTACAAAACAAGGAAATTCAGTTTTTCATGATTTCCGTGCTCCGAAAACTTTTGTGGGCACCTGTACACAAAGAAATGACAGGATCAGCATGGCCTTCTCTGACATTTTTCTTTCTAGAGTGTTTCTGAAGTACCTCTGGATGCACACAAAGTTCATTTACTGGTGGATGCTGTGCGTGGACCCTCCAAGTTGTTATTCAGACAAAATGGTAATCATAGTGACACAAAAGCCATGACCATCTTGGGTATTTTTTTTTAGTTCACCACAGTGGCTCAGTTGCTATGGCAAGCGGCTGCTGAGCACAGGCTTGCCGGTTTAATCTTGGCTACAGTAACTGCACTTCAGTGGAGGAAAGATGCGAAAACCCTGGGGATCTTTAACCTGCTCTCGCAGGTTAAAGATCCTCAGGTGGTCAACATCACTCCAGAGTCCTTCATTAAGGTATGCCTCATAGTCTGCAGTGTTAGGCACTCAAAAACACATTGCCCATTTTCACTCTTTAGTCTTTTTGTTAATGTTGCACTGCTTTGCAGGATCTTTCTGGATGTGACAGCCTGTTTATGGCTCTTCCTCTTGACTGCTCAGTCTGTTAGCCCATAGCCAACTAGACTTACAGACGCATCTGCCAGTCGACTACGATGTCACGCTTGGGGATTAACCAAGACTTTGTGACAAACGGTCCACGCAATTGGCTGGAGGGCCTCCTTTGAGGGGTGTCTGCCGCTTTTGTTCTAGAGCTGTACCTGGATAGACTATAGCAAGGTACACTGAACAGCAAAGAGTGCAAACAATTTTTTGGCACCTTCTGTACAGCCTAGGCAAGCCAGGTGTATATTTATTCACATTTAACTGAGATGCACTTCAAGTGGCTCTCAAAAACCGCATGCTCTGACACTGGCATGCTGATGCATTCTGATATCATGTACACGATCACACCTCAGATGCTGCCAGCATTGTAGGTGCGCTTTGCAGGACCACGGATTTTTGTGCATGCCTCTGTTCCAACAAAACGAAGGACTACTTGTTCAAACATGCGCACAAATCTATAAGAATTTTACTCAAGAAAATTTAGCCTAGCTTACAACATTTCTGCTGGTGGACCAGAAATCATCAGAGTAGCCTGCAATGAGAGTCATTTGGAGAAATGCTTTGTTTTCCTAATTGGCTCTTTTTAGCAATTATCAGCTGCCAAACATGCACCCTCACAATTTTTGCCTTTTCCCTGTACTTTTTACTATGCATTTTTTTTTTCACCCACCCCCTCTATAACGTCTTGCAGGCCCCGAGGGTATTGTAATAAATAAATAAATATATACATTATGTGACCATGTATTTTTGTGAGTGCATGTGTGTCCAAAGTTTCCTCACGAGAATGTACCTCCGAACTTCAATGCTTGTGCATGCATGCATCCGCATAGAAATCCCGAGTCCTTTTCAATTTTTCAGGTGTTTTAGCCAGAGTCATGAAGATTATTTTCACTGCACACTAATAGTACACTGAAGCAGTGTAGTAATATGCACAACATTCACAAACAATATTAATGGGAAGTTTTCCAATAGCAAAAACTTATCTTCAAAGGCTGCACTTTGAACCCTGGCATTTAAAACCATTTTTTTCAATAATCTTTCACACAATCTGGTGCTGGAGTAAGACATTTCACACAATTCAGTAGTGAAGTAAGACATTCAACTATACAAAGATATGGCACACACGCTGCATGCAACTTCAATGGTATCTATTATGTGAAAGCAAAAGCAAACAACACAATGAAAGGAAATGTGGCAAACGCCCTTTTATTCATAAAATAAAGACATTGGACTTGCTGCCTCAAATGATATGTGTTAAATAATGCCTATTTGTGCTCAAATATTTTCATTTGGCAGTCTGCACCTCCACTAATCATGTACTTCTGGAGGGACCAATCTACCGCGAGCACTTTGTCTTCATGGCCCGTCATGTCGTACAGAGGTGCCTTAGGGCTGCGCATATCCCAGTGCTTCATGAAGCCGTCATATGATCCTGAAATGAAATGATAGCTTGAGCTTGGGGACCAGTGCACAGAAGACACCCAGCCAGAATGTGACGAATAGGTGCACTTCACCATGGCTCCTTCCTTCATTCTGACGTCCCAGAGGCGCACATGCCTATCCGAGTGGGCCGAGATAATCTGATTGTTCAGCTTGGAATACGAAATGTCCAGGAATGCCTTGCTGCCAACAAGCTGCGTCTTCATGCCGCCTAGGTCTACATCCCAGAGTCGCAGGGTATGATCCATCGAGCACGTTGCCACTTCTTTGTTGTCGGTCCACTGGATACCTGTAATTGCTTCGTGGTGACCTGACAAGGTCAGTATCGGCACCCTCGTCCTCGCATTGTTCTCCGCCGTCTTCTGCTTCTTTCTACTGCCTTCCGATTCGTCGTGCGTCTGGTCGTACTCCGTAGTGTTGGGGTCCGCGCTCCATACTTTAAGCATGTGATCATAAGAGCCGGTCGCGAAATTGCTCTCATTCCAACTGACGTCAACACAATCTACACTCCTCGCATGTCCCCGACAAACCTGAACCGATTCAACTGAATTCTCTTCTCGGTTCCACTGCCAGAGCATCGCCGTCTCGTCCATTGATGTGCTCACAAACGTGCACAGTGGCTCACCCACGGAAATCCATTTGACTGACTTGATAGGACCTACGTGTCCGGGTATCAGCAGCTTGCGCGTTCCACTGAGATCCCAGATGTGCAGGCTGTTGTCGTAGCAACCAGAAAGAATACCGGCGTCTGAGGTGTGCACTGCGCTCACCCAGTCGTCGTGCACAAGCGTGTCGATGGGCAGCGGAGGAGGGCACTTCTCGACGTACTCTATGAGGACAACATTTTCCTGGGGGATCTTGTTAGCTTCCAGATGTTCTTGAAGAGTCTGTCGGAGCAGTTCACCCTCGATCAAGAAGTCGAAAGCTCGCCCTTCGTTCTCACCGCCACCATCCGATTCCCGCAGAAGCGCGTTAATTAAAGAGGACAGTTGTTCCGGCGTTGTGTTGCCGGCTATAGAAAAAGGACTGTCAGGCACCGAGTACCGTTCATCCTTTGTGAAGAATTTCGCCTGAATTTGAGCGTTTTCATCCATTTTCGAAGAACGAGTTGCGTTGCACGCGTTCGCACGCGCTTGGTGAGATGGCGATACCGCAGCTGCTGCCGAAGGAAGGCTGGGTGCCCCTGGAAGCACCAGATAGAAGTGACAGAAGCCTGGGCTGTTGGGAGGTTGGGGACTTAAAAAGGGTAAGTTAAACACCAAAAAACATTACAAAGTATTATTTTTGTTACTGTAGCTTTTGAAGTTTAGCACACTTCTTTATGAAGTTTAATAATTTTGTTATTATAGATATTAGCATATTGCACAAGCGACTACGGCAACACTGTTTCGTCTCTTTTCGGGAATGTTTCTTCTTTTGTAAGTGTTTTGACTAAAAAGGAATTCGGTAAGTGGTAACTTCTCCTAGAAGGAAACTATCGTTTTCCTATGCTCTGCTTCGCCGTGAAGTTGGAAAGCGCAGATTTATTTGGGCGCCGGCATGTCTACCGATTGTGCTGCAACTGTGTGTTGAACCGACTGGCGGAAAAGGATGTCCCTTGAGTAGCACGGGGTGGGATGCGAGATGCTTTTTTCTTGTTTGTGCGCTCGTGCATGTTATCATAGGCTGCATGTTCTACCGCGGGCCCAAACGGTGCGTTTGTAGCCAGGAATAGCGAATAATTGCATAGCTGAGCCCACGGCCTAATCGTTTTTTATCCTTCTTGTTTTTTTCCACCGGCAACGCTTGTCTTCCAAGGTTTCTTAGATGCCCGTCGCCGGAAACTACCCATTTCGGCTGTATGAATTCCTCTTCACGGGTATCGCCTGTGTGCTGAAGCAGTTCGATGTCATGTCTGGTAAGACAAGTGTTTGAAGAAGTGGCTTTCGTATTCCTAATTTATTCGTCTCTTGTCACGCAGTTCAATTGTCGCTGTAGAAGTTCACGCAACGAAGTAGCATCTGTGGAAGACAACTACACAAATGACGAGTCACTTTATCAACACCTGGTGCGTTTTTCTTCGTTCTTATTTTGGTGGCTTTGTCACGCGAACTTGTGATTGCTAGCCAGCAATTTCGCTGCTTTACACACGTCATGTTCAATTTAGCGACGCTTCGGAAACCTTGCAAGTGAAGGAAGCTCTGTGCATATCGGCGAACAAAGTTGCAACGTTTCGGCTTCGCTTGAGGTGTGTGATGCGTGAGGCGTGATGCGTGCCGTAAAACAGCGTTTCGCCTTCATCTCATAACTTCGGCAATTTTTGGTGTTTTGTGGTGCTTCTTTAGTCATCTGGCAGCGTTTAGTAACGCAGCTAATGTCAACATGTTGCTTTACATTGCGTGAGTAGTTATGAAAAATATCCTCCTTTTTTTTTTTGCATTCTGTCGTCGTTTCTTTAAAATCCGAAAGCTGCCTTTTTTCCACTGTTGACCTTAATGCATGATTCAGTTAGTGGCTGCTTTCACAAGCGTTTGGCATCATTTACTGCAAATGGCGAGTTTCCGGGCGCGTTGCATTTCTGTCCAGCCTGAATATTTCTGCTCGTGCACATTGTGGCTTTTAGTCCATCTGCACGCAGCTTACTAAAAAAGTCAATTTTGCCCGTGTTGCTTGGGTACGATGCTGGCAGGATATTTTCTGTCTGCCCAACAGTGGCAGTACATTATCAGGAGCAGCAGTCATGATACAGTAGTATTTCCACATAGGAGGCTGCATTCATTTAGAGCAGTGTTTGCCTGGCTGTGTTGATTTCATTGAGTTTTTTTTTTATGTGATTGCCTATTCAGTAAGATTAAAGTGTGCGTGGGAGGGTAAATGTCTGTTGTTTTCTAATCAATGTCCTCTAGGGCTAATATTTATGCAATATACCATAGAAAGCATGTTTTGGCAAAGCATTGTCCTACCCAGGTTTGCAGAACCAAGTTAAAGTAAACATAGCAATGAAGCATTTAGCATATTTGCTTATTTACCCTTGACGCTTGTAATTTTTATTTCTCACTATGTCTTGTCACACATAGAATGCACTAATGAAGTATGTATTAAAGGGCCCCTAAGCCAGTGGACAGGTTTAGTATTGCAGAACTCTGCGCATGGGTACTTCATGGAGATAGGGGGCCCAAGCATATCAGGCCAACACGTTGACCACTTTTTTTAATAGGGTTTCCGCCAGCAAAACACCTGTCTTCAGTTCATTGATCGGAAGAGCGACATAGCTTGCAAGAAACCTGTAAAAAGTTAAAAATATAAAGAGATTACAAATACATTTTAGTTTAATTAGTGTTCTTTCTTTCAACACAAGATTCAAAGTTAGAGGATAAAAAAAAAGTGCTTACTTTGTGGTAATAATTGACTTACAGCCAGTTTGAGTCAAGAATATCTTTTCAAACCCTCCTCCACTTCTAATTTGTTTTGTTTCTCTGGTGACTGGACTTTGTGTATTTTCAGGCTTTGTACCCCTCGAGATTGAGATCCAATCTCTAAAACGATGCAATTTTGTTGTGCGCTCTTTATTCCTCCGAGAAAGTTGTACAAAGCTTACGTGGCATTCATTTGTTCTTTGTTCAGCACACAACAGGTGAACAAAGAATTCTTCATGCCCTTGCTTTGGCATGTGCTACCAAGTTTTCAATGCTAAGCAGCTTAGGGGCATACACTAGGTTAGGAAAGTAGCCCTACAACAATCTCATGCCCAAGATACAAAGCAGCATCCTAATCCATTATAGGCACATTTATTTGAAGCTCCTGCAAAGAGTGTTGTATTGAGCCAGTTGACTTTTACTGCCATGTCTTGAGCGACCATGCAAGCTTTTGCTGCATTAAGATCTTAACAACATTGACGGTGGTGTTGGCACCTTGCAGTGCACATACTTCGGTGCTTAAACCTGTTTTTTTCCCAATCACACACCATGTAGAGTAGCGACCTCCCACCAAGGAGGTTGTAACCAATGCTCCTTTTAATTTGCTAGTCGACGTGCGGCATGAGGTCTTGTCTGAGCAGCATCATCAAGGCAGTGCACAGGCTTGGGGCCACATTTATGCGCTTGTGTTTAATACCATTCCACTTCTAATGCACTTAGGAAATGCACAGAATTACAAATTTTAGTTAAAAATCAGAATGCTATGTGGCCATGGGAATATGATAGCATACCCCACACAGTTACTGCTTTCTGTAAAAAATACCCCTCTAGCTAGGATCACAGTCTGTTAATAACTGGCTGTGTTTCAAAAATAAAATGCGGTACATAATTAGGCTTAGTATTCCCACATTGTTATGCATTAACCCAGCATTTCATGGTTTTACTTATTTGCAGAGACTAAATAACAGTGGAAAGAAAAGTTAGAGCAGCTCATTTATAATAGCAAATGTTCCGGCAAAGCTTCGAAATTAAGCATGAAGCTCACTGTTATGAAGCTCACTGTTATTCTGTTATGAAAAAGTGTGCAAATTTGTAGCCACATAGTGTACAGAGGTCATCAGTCATGGCCTCGTGCTGCATTCAGCGTGCAAGTTAACTTAGAATGTCAACTTGCTTAGGGGCCCTTTGATCTGAAGGCATTGCTTCACTGCAGAGCTTCTCTCGAGTATGGCTCATCTGTTGCGAGTGCCAAACAGGGTTCACGACAAGATGGCACAGCACCCCTGTTTCCTGCTTTGTCTCTTTCTCTCTTCCCCCCCTCTCTGGTTTGCCTCAGTGTTGCTCAAGCCTGCAGCTCCCCTTCGCCTTTAAGTTCTTGTAAGTTGCGCAGATGCACCTCTTTTTGCCTCTTTTTTGACGCTGCCTTTTTTTCTTTATTTCACCTATTTCTGTAGCTTGCTCTTGTCTGCTTGAAATTGCTTCAAAGGCATACTGACACAAAGTGCTTGAGTACCCCCCTCCCTTACTGTTTATCTTTTTTTCTAGATTAGTAGTTATTGTTAGTAAAGGGAATGTTAAGAGAAAGGAAGCGAGCGCTATGGGTAAGGAACAAACACTAACATGGGCATGGAATAAACAAGGATAGGGCACGCAATGGGGTGAGAAGTTAAGATGTGCTTTGTTAGGGAGACGAAGTGGATTACATGAGAAGGTAACATGTAAACAGGAATTCAGAGAGTCAGCCGGGGGATTAGGATAGTATTTGCAAAAATAGGGTGGTCACAGCTGGCACAGGAAAGATTAGTAGTAATTGTTAGTAAAGGGAATGTTAAGAGAAAGGAAGCGAGCACTATGGGTAAGGAACAAACACTAACATGGGCATGGAATAAACAAGGATAGGGCACGTAATGTGGTGAGCAGTTAAGATGTGCGTTGTTAGGGAGACGAAGTGGATTACATGAGAAGGTAACATGTAAGCAGGAATTCAGAGAGTCAGCCGGGGGATTAGGATAGTATTTGCAAAAATAGGGTGGTCACAGCTGGCACAGGAAAGATTAGTAGTAATTGTTAGTAAAGGGAATGTTAAGAGAAAGGAAGCGAGCACTTCGGGTAAGGAACAAACACTAACATGGGCATGGAATAAACAAGGATAGGGCACGTAATGTGGTGAGCAGTTAAGATGTGCGTTGTTAGGGAGACGAAGTGGATTACATGAGAAGGTAACATGTAAGCAGGAATTCAGAGAGTCAGCTGGGGGATTAGGATAGTATTTGCAAAAATAGGGTGGTCACAGCTGGCACAGGAAAGGGCTAATTGGGGATCAGTAGATATAGGCATTTGCCCTGCAGTGGGTGTGACTTGAGTTAATGGTGGTGATGATGATGAACTGGTCCAGTAATCATGATGAGACCTTGTAAATGATCTGCATGGAGGATTATTATGTCATCATTTTAACATGCGCATTCTATTTTTGATTGTGAAGAGCACTTTGTGTGCCATAATGTCGACTGTTGCCACCAAGTGCCTGGACAAACACTGCTGCTGATCACGGAAGCTCACGTGCCACTGGTGCTCCACTATGATGTTATCTAAGCATCAGTGACCTGCCGGATGAATTGCCACAAGCAGGCTAAACTCTGCTATCAGTACATAACCCTGAATAGACCGATCCCAGAGGTCATTCTTGTGCGTTGTGTAGCCCCATTTCACCGCACTTGATGCTGTGCTTTTCAGACAGTAATCTTTATAGTTTTGAAGAGTTAATTTAGTTACATTTGCTAATAATGTTTTATTGAGGTTACCTGTATTTGTTACAGAAATTGAGCTACAAAGAAATTCTTGGAGAAACCATGTGTGTGTCCGAGTCGCCAAGTGAAAATCTGCTGTCAGTACTTCTTTGTGAATGGATGGCTGATGGCTAAGCCTTGCTTGCAGCAAGGTTATCCTGGGAAGCTACTATGCATAGTAATGCTTGTGTGATTTGTACGCTGTGGTGGGTTTTGTTGCTAAGGGCCTACTTTTTCTTGCTAGCCCTTCCTTTTGGTATCACTTTCAAAGTTGGATTTCTGGCAGGCTAAATAAAAACTAAATGCCATTGCAGGAATTACAACTAAAAACTAAAACAACCATCACCTTAATCAGGCTCTGTTTGTCTGCCACTGCTTTGTTGTGGCTTCCCAAGTGAGGCCTAGCCTGTGCCAAACAATAGTGAACTCTGAGTGAAACGCAAAAACCTAGCTTTCTCTATTTGCTCTTTTTTTTTTTCTTGAAAGGGATTGGGGGGGGCATTCAAAAAACCTTGGAAATAAAATATTTTGGCTTTTGCACCTCTGTGGTCAAATCTGTGACATCAAGCTTGACAGCATAATGAATTGGGCCATGACTGAGTCATCAGAAAGGGAGTGCAAGGGCTGACGCTGCTCTATTGGAAATCAGCCGAATGGTTGCCAGTAGCTAATAAGTACTTTAGTTGGAATCAGGTTGCACACTAAAAGCATCATTGTTTGGTTCTGAACTAGCTGTTTTATCTGTAGCTACTTTAAAAAATTGCAGAAGTGGGGCATCTTATTCGCTGCATTGGCGGTGTCATTTTATGAATATCTGCCTGGCATTGGAGGCGCATGACCTGAACCATGCCGGCCACCTATGAAAGCCCTGTGAGTGGCTTGTTTGATGTCATTTGGAAGGTTTTGTTGCTGTGATTCCTGGAAGGCCACATTTTTATGCTTTAATTCTCCTTCGCAATTTTGAACCCTTAGCCAGTCCTCTTGCTTTTGGAAATTATATCATGACTTGTACAGTGAAAATTAGGCTACAAGGCAATACTTCTTCATGCTAAATTTGTTGTTAGCGAGGGTTGGTTGAGTCTCTGAAAATGGTTTTCAAAAGTTGGCTGTGCAACAGTTGTAATAAAATCTGTGGCTATAAAATTTGCAAGGGATTGTAAAGATAGATGCAGCTTGCATTATAACTCAAAACTATATTGAAAATTTGTCTAGTTTTTATATTTTTCTACTATGTACTTTTTCTTAAAATCTACTATCGGCAGAGTGTTGAAATTTTTTACCAGAGTAGAAATCAATGCTTTACACAAGTGGTGCCAAATATATGCGCATTGAACAAAAACTAGATTAATTATGTTTTTTTTTTGTTGGTGCAGTACAATTGCCACCCATAAATGTTGTTTTTCTTTTAGTCAGAGAAATGCAAATAAACTTCAGCTATTGATTCTTGTACCAGTTATGTAAATGGCATTTGTCAACATCTGTGAAAAATTTTGTTTGCTTATACCTTATAGTTCCCAAGAAAAAGGCACACAAACCTCCAAGAATGTAGTTTTGAGAAAAACGCCAATTAAGTCCAGAAAACACCCACTTTTCCGGCCAACATGACGAAAAAGGACCAAAAAATTATTTTTGAAATCACGAATACCCAAGTGTAATATATTTTTTTTAACGACAAAGGCATTCTCTATCAGATGGTTTTAAAATATCAAAGTCGAATTTTTTTACGGAACAAAATTTTGCTCCAGCTTAACATGGCCTACCTCTTAGGGTGATAATCTTTTTTTTTCTTAATATGGTTATTCATAGTTCATTCAGGACACCTTTTTATTGCATTTAAAGCTCATTATCTCTTATGGACATGACAAAAGGAGCATGATTACATTTCAGATATGTTATTTCATGTAAATATTTAAACAGTTTGTAAGAGGAAACATTGTTTGTACCCCTTCAGCTCCACTACAACAATGTTGAAGAGGGCATGAAGTATTTTACTTACGCTTATGGCTTCTCGTCGTTCAGGCATATTCATAAAATTTTTGTGTTCATTGTGATGCTGTAGTTTGTTTTTGTTTTTTTGTCAGACCACTTTCTTCCACCGAAAACGTATTTAAGTGCATCATGCACCTAAGGTGGATCCCGAATTGGATGATTTATGGTGTCCTCTCCGCACTTATTTTCACAAAATTGCATGTTGCTGCTGAGGTTATTTTTAGTTGATATCTGCAAAGCGTTATCCTTTCGAACTTATAAAGGGAACAAGTTGCTATGTTCACCAGTTTTTTACTCCCAGTGGTAGCTGTCGCAAAAGGGGACATTTCTTTTACTAACTCGGCATCTATGGCCATTTCGTGTGACTTTAGGCTGTTGTTTTATGCTGGTATTAGTCTTACTTGCAGTAATTTTCAGACCTTGTTACTAGTTTCATGAAAGAAAGGCTTAGGTAGCATAATACCACATACTCGGAGATGGCAAAAAAAAAAAAATTCACTGCTGACAGCACGTTTTCAATATCCATTCGATGCAGAATCTTTATGTCATGTACATACAGACTCTGGATGTGCTTGTGTTAAAGGCGGCTTAGCCGTATGCAGTTTCAGCAGGGTGTGACAGAAAGGTAGCAATTCTTAAATGTTTCTTTTTTTGTTTCTTTTGCCCTCTAGCATTTCATTTCTGAAAATGCAGTGCTAATCATCTCCAAACTCAGCAGACAAGTAAGGACACGAACAGCACTGCTGCACCTTTAGTTATTCTTTGTGTTTGTACATTTTTGTGTAGTTGTGTTGCTAGACAGAATGATTAACAGGAGCCACAGTGAGGATCATTTTTGTATTATGCTCTCTGCTGTGGTCTTGGAAGGCAGCTTTCTCTAATTTGTCGCCTTACGTGTTGCATGTATACATGTCTCCAAGCAACGTCCATGGAAGCGCCACATTCAGTTGGCTGTAAAAGCGTAGTAAATTTTTTCTATTTAATTGTCCAGGTGCAGTTTATGCAAAGTCAGCTGATTTCACAAATCCTTGCAAATCATACAGCACTTTTTTTTGAGAACCGTGCAAACTAACTACGAAGCCACATTTCCTTGAATTGTAATTGTTAAATACAAGAAAGCACGCAAAGAATGGATAACCCATGAGGTCTATCAGCGTAGAAAAAAAAAGATGTCTTGTTCAACCTTTTTCTAATGCATGGCGCCTTAGTTTTGCAAGAGTTTAAGGGTTTTAGGAATAAATTAAATTCAGATCTGAAGAAAGCAAAAGCAGCGTTTTGTAAACAAAAGTTTGAAGCCTCAGTCGATAACAGCCACAAGATTTGGAAAAATTTTTTATGAAACCCTCCTAGCATAAATGGTGTGCCTCCTCAGTTAGAATTGATGGCTGACATTACTCTAATTTATTATTGGTCAATTTATTTAATGGCCATTTCGTAATCGATGCAGCCAAATCCGTACTGTGTCCACCATTTCACAGTGACTTGACTTTACAAGCTATATTAGCAATGATATAACTGACTCTTTGTTTCTTAGATCTTCGTGTGAAGATGACATCCTTGCATTGCTAGTCTCGCTTGACAGTAGATCAGCTGCTGGCTATGATGATATCAAGCCTTTACCCATTAAAGAGGCCGCACACGAAATCGTACGTCCCCTAACGCATATATGCAACAAAATGTTGGGGGAGCCCGGTATTTTTCCTAGAGCATTAAAAATTGCCCGTGTAGCAGTCGTACACAAAGGTGGCCATTCTGATTGCCTAAATAGTTACTGACCAATATCGGTGCTGTCACTTTCTTTAAAGATAGTAGAACGCGTACTGTATACAAGGTTCATCAGCTTTTTTTCAGCCGAACATATTACTGCTGGACAACAATATTGATTTCAAGAAGGGAAAGGCACTGAAGCAGCCCTTTTACAGGTGAAAGATATAATTCTGCAGAGTATTGAACGTTTTTTTACACTTGGAATATTCCTTGACTTTAAGAAGGCTTTTGATTCATAAAACACAGCATACTGTTGGGAAAATTAGCACTATCCGATATCAGCGGTCCAGCAAATAACCTCATTTGTAGTTATCTTGAATCTCGCTCTTAGCGTACGTCTTTTAAATGGGCTTCATTCTAGCACAAGCGTTATCAAGAACGATGTCCCATAGGGATCAATTCCAGGCCCATTACTCTTTCTCGTGTATATAAATGACATTGTAAATATTCCCAAGACAGGTAAGATTATATATATGCGGATGATACAAAAGTCTTCTTTTCTGGTAGCAACCTACAAGAACTAGAGGCTGCTGCATTAGTAATACCTGGTTGCATAAACTAAATCAGTGGGTCTTTTTGAACCAGCTAGGACTTAATGCCAAAAAAAAAAACGTTCATGCTTTTTCACACAAAGATTAAGGCAATGGATTTCAACATAAACCTCTTTTACAGTAGCTTTCCAGTGCAAATTGTAGACAGTCACTTCCTACTTGGCGTTGCCTTTCAGTCTAGCTTGAGCTGGTCGCGCCATGTACAAAACGTGCATGTAAAATTAGCTAAATCTATTGTTTTGCTGTATAGGGTGCAACTTTTTACACCATTGTGGCTAAAAAAACATTTACTTTTCAGTAGTTCACTTTGACCTGAACAGTTGTGTATTAGTATGGGGAACCACTAACTGCGCCGACACAGACAAGCTTTCTAGGTTGCAAAGGTGGCAGTTCCAAGCACCTTAGTCCCCGCAGGAGTGCATGACTGGCGTGGCATTCATGCGTAGACATAATATTCCAATATTCCGCAATGTCTACAGGCTTAAACTGGCTGTGTACATATTTCGGAAAGTTAAAACCATATGCAATGCATTTATGGCTCAGTATTATAGCAGAAATATAGGTTGTTATTCACCTACAACTTCCATTATTACTGACATTTCACGAACTAATTACGCTAAACAAAAGACTGACCATCAGATCATACTCCTATGCAACAAATATCCAAGCATAATTGAAGCAGCAACAAGTGTTTTTGTAGCTCAAAACTTTAAATATAAAATGAAGGCTTTCTTTTTCTCACTGCACAGTAACACTGGGCATGGTTAAGGTGACATCTGTGACGAATATAATAATTTATCTTTTACTTTTCAGTGTAAATAAGTTCCTTGTAGACACTAGCTTAAATGAGTCTAAATTGGTCTTGTTCTAGTGGCATTCTGTCCTGTATTTATCCACAAACAATAGACTATTTGTAAACTTAATTTTGTATAACAGACCCTTATTTGTCTTCTTGGTGGGCCTTTTTTTTTATTGATTGTATATCACGTCTCCAATTTTGTCTTGCGTTTCTATACATTTATAATCATTTCGTATGAGTCAAAACTCATTGTCTTCTATGTGTGCCGTATTTTCTTTCTGTGCTCTGGATACAATTAATTTATGACTGTTTTTTTTTTCTGAATGCTTGTTCAAATTGTTCATTCTGCTCAATGCATGCATTATATATAGTTTGTGTTGGTACAAGGATGCCTATGCCCTTCTTTAGTCCTGCCTCGCAGGCAATACCTGTGTATTGCCAAGCAATAAAGAAGAAAAAAATTTCATTGGAGTCGGAATGTCAAACAAGTTTGTTAGATGTGAGAGAGTGTTATTGTAAAGAAACTGTGTTTAACTTCTCCTATTGGGCCACGTGTCCTGACAATTCAGTTCTTCCATTCTTCCCCAGTCGGAGGCCTCTAATTTCTCCGAGGCAATACCACTCATGCAGAAGGATCCAGACATGATCAAGTATGAAGCTAGTGTAGACAACTATGAACTTCTTTCTGTGATTGGTGAGTAAAACCTTGATCTTTTGGGGATGGTTATGCTAATGTTCATGTTCACAGTATCAATTAGGCGATAGAGAAATGCGGAGAATATAACCGAACATTTGACTCAGTCGAAACCCCAGTAGCCATACAGGCATTACCTAATTAGGGTGTTAGGGTGTAGAAGAGCCTTAAGTAAAAATGCTAGAAGGTATGTATAATGGCTGCACAGCCACCACAGTTGTGCTTAAAGACCGCAATAAAATTTCAATAAGTAAAGGTGGCAGGCAGGAAATGGAGAATACCTTAGTAATTTGTGATTCGCTGATGACATTGGCTTGCTAAATCACTCTGGAGATGAATTGCAAGGCATGATCAATGACTTAGGCTAAGCACAACGGCGGGTCTAAAATTACTTTGCAGAAAACTAAAGTAATGTTCAACACTCTCTGGATGAAACAGCAGTTTAAAATTAATGGAGAGGCACTGGAAATGGTAAGGGTGTAACATTAAGAAATGGGAAGGGAGCAGAGTGGGTTAGGGAACAAACACGGAAAAGTGACCTCTTAGTCGGAAATCAAGAAGAAAAAAATGGTCCTGGGCCGGGCATTTAATGTTAAGGCGAGGTAACTGATGGCCTTTAAGGGTAACAAACTGTATTCCAAGAGAAGACAAGCATAGCAGGGGGCACCAGAAAGTTAAGTGGGCAGATGAGATTAAAAAGTTTGCGGGGATAAGGTAACCGCAACTGGTACAGGACAGGGTTAATTGGAGAGATATGGAAGAGACATTTGTCCTGCAGTAGGCGCAGTCAGGATGGCGCTGATGGTGGTGGGGATGATGATGCTAATGTCTGCCACTATAGCGTAAGCCACACATTTTATCGACAGTCGCCGAACGTACAGCATTTCGGCAATGTCGCTTTCATCAGTGCCCTTCAATAATTGTCATCCCTAGATTCTTACGGCATATTCCATTTGGTGATCCAGAGAAAGTTTTCTTGCTCTGCAAATTCAAAGAGCATGTTAATGGGTGACTTGATTCAGACCGTGAGTTCTGGTTGTACCACGACGGATATCTTGCTCCTGTGAGAATTGGAAAAGCTCCTATGGATTTCTGTTTGGAGTACACCTGTAGGCAAGGCTTCCCATTCAAAAACAGGGCCTGACATAAAGGTCATAATTACAATCGGGGCCTGTCAAGATTGCGTGGTGCTTGTGCTCAAGTAAGTTCCTGCAGTTTGACAAAAGAAGTTGTGGGTTTTTCATTGCTTTACATGTGACATAATAAGGCACATTTAAGCACAACAGTTGTTTTTCAGGAGCGTGTTGGTTGTGAGCAATTGTTAGGCTATGGGCAGACCTCCTTTAATCTGACAAATATAGTAATTGTTCAGGGAAGGCTAAAACCCACAGTTGAATGATTGAATGCAATCTCTGTGTGGGATCTTGGAGGGCGACCTTTTTCAGAGTTCCCAATAAATATTTCCTGGTGAAGTCCTCATTTCTGCTCACCTGATTTCCAGTTTAGTAACAGTGGCCATATGCTCTTGCAGAGCCTGATAGGGCACTTCTGTTGAGCTGAGCTCCTGATAAACTGAAATGATTGAGAAGTTTCTGTTGTGGCGACCTTAGCAGCAGCCTACTGCGAGTTATTTTTGTTCACAGGTTACACCCAAGCCCAAACAGACCCGGTTATCATGTGTGGCAGTCAAAAGTGTGGTCTTTATTTGTGGGTGACTTGGCCCAGTAGCATCAGGAGCATAAATTCCTTGTTAGGTGCAGTAGTGTTCATAGCAAGCCAGGTTGTGTTTTCTGTTCTCATTGTGTGTTTTCATTGTCTACTGCTTTCCTTTTTAGGGAGAGGACTCTTTAGCCCTACAGTTGTGTCTCTTGCTAAACACATTCCATCTGGTCATCGATTGGCGATCAAGCGAATAAATTTGGATGCACGTGGCACGAGCATAGAGAAAGTACAGGTAACTACAGCTATAGTTCTGATGGTCTCGCTGTTGCAACAGACCAGCTATGAATCTGTTGTTACAAAGACATCTTGATGGTTCGGAAAGAAGCACTGTAATGACCAATTATTTTGGTGTAATGGTGCTGAAAGAATTTAAAAATTCTGGAAAACTGCATTACTTTGGTTTTTTTTATCTCAGTTAGAGCTAAACCTTCCAAGTGTTTATTGAGCGCATCCAAGTACATTGAAGACTCTTTGCAAGCTAGATTTAGCAACTGATCCCACTGGGTTTGCAACTTCAGCTTTGCAGATGAGGCCATTGGGTTTGTGGGATCAGTTGTTGCAATTTAACAGTGTAATGGACCTTAGTGGAATTACATATGTATTTAATTGATTGTATAATTACTTCCTGCAAGTCCTTTGGTGCAGTTTCCCTGCACCATGTCAGGTACAAGTGCTCGATTTTGAAAACCTGAAGGGCTACATTACGTTGAAATGTATCCTGGCTATGTAATCACAGTGCTGCCCTTTAATTCACTGAACAATAGCAGATGGTGTTTCAGGAAGTTATTAGTTTATGCCTGATACATATTTTGTTTTTCCTCAAAGAGTACTGAGTTGTAATTACTTTGAGCGTCACAGGAGTTTGTTCTGCATTCAGTGTTGCTTCGTTCTGTTCCAGCATCTCAGAAATGCCATAGAAGGCATGCAGTGTTGTCGAAATGTGCAGGTGCATTTAGCATGTATTAGTTTTGTGTACCATGATGTTCACGTGAACTGTTATGTGAAGGCTGTCTTATCTTATAGTGGTCTTCTATCTTCTAGCTACCTTACAAAAACAACATACCTTTAACAAACTCGCATGGTGCAAGGTGGGGCGGGGCCATAGGGCAGCAATTGCCGTAGTTCATGAAGGCCCGAAGGTAGCCAGCAAGCAGGACTTTCTGTAATGCCGTTAGTCTCCTTTACTCTTCTGAGATTCTAGCCAGGTTTACTCCTCGCCTTGGCTCTGATTCTTGTATTAGTCGACTTCCAAGTTTGGAGAGTGTGATTTTGAAAAAAAAAATGACCTATGCTCGAGTATATATATATGGTACCCTACATGCCGACCAGAAAGAGAAAGAGCTTCCAGAAGTCCAGAGAGTTCTGTTCAGCAGACCAGAGGTTGTATCGCAACAAAGAACTAATACGACAAGCAGTAATTTACTCATATCACACACCTTGAATGTCGCTAAACAAGCATTCAAGCATTGATCTTTTAATGCAGCTACTACATGTTAGTTTAAGGGACACTGAGGACAGCTCCATCCAATTATTGTTATAGTCAAAAACTGACTCTCTGCTTGTTTCTGGCTATGTTGACGTTTGTCGAGGTGTAAAAGGCGCACTCATGGCTGAGAAAATTGAATTTAAAAGTTTTCCCACCATTCAATTCAAGCTCGTGTCATCAGAGAAATTTAGCATACCATAGACGTACTAGCGGAGACGTATACTGGTTTTACATACGGGGGCTGCGCATGCGCAGTGGCAAGCGCGTGGCCGTGTAGGACTACTCTGCGTGTGCAACAGGCATACATAAAACTAGTATATGTCTCTGCTAGTAGTCTCCGGTATGCTAAATCTCACTATCAACACCGAAAAGGACTGATTGCCACTGTATTGAAATGAAAGGCGATGTAGCATAACCTCTGGTATTCTCACCCAAAAATAGTCTCAACACGCGCATTTTACTAGCAAGATTGGCGGTGCATGGGAACACCCTTTTTCTCTTTTCTAACTTATAAAAGTTGTATTTTTGGTGAGAGTGGTTTCTTTGTGATAGAACTCGATATCCTATTGATACAGCCCCGTTTCAATTCGCCCTCAGTGTCCCTTTATTTGTTCACTTACAAGCTTGGGAACACAGAAGTCAACAACTCTGTCTTGCACTGTTATATAGTCCAATTTATCTGTCCTGTTGAAACTCTCTTTGAATGGTCCTGAATGTCTGGGGACTATCTTGGGTGACCTTTGTAGTTGCTGATTCCTGATTTTTTTATGTATATCAATATTAACTGCACTCTGTCTGTTGCTGCATGATTTGCTGCTTTCTTTTTTTTCCCCTTTCTGCATGATGGGGGACTGAGATATAATCAAAGTGATAAGATAAGCATTTTCCTTAGTTCCCCAGCTTATCTACGTATTTTTTTGTGGTTGAGAACTTAAAGTTCTCTCACTCGTAATCATTCATTGAACTTCATTACACTTAACAGAAGCCCATGCAAGCCTGTATATATAGTGTTCATAATCTTTTGTGTATTTCAGTGTGTTACTTTCACATCTATATTCCGTTTATCATCACCTTTATGATTAGTGTTTGAGCTACTCAGTTTTAAACATTTGTGGTACGTGTTGCGTAATACCCTCTTTATGGCTGTACAACATACTGTTTCCCCTCTTTTTCTTTGTTTTAGCATGAAGTCTCTGTGGTTCGCCATCTGAGGCATGAAAATGTTGTTCCATATTTTTGCACATTAGTGAAAGGCAGTGAGCTGTGGGCTGTTATGCCACTTTTGACATATGGTAAGTTCACTGTTTGCTTCTCTCGCATCCATTCTGGGAAAAAATGTTGAGAGCCAGTTTTATTCCTTAGTGGACTTTTCTCTCTTGCAGGGTCAGTCAGGGATCTCCTAAATACTCACTTTCCTTCAGGCTTACCAGAGCACGCAGTGTCTTTCATATTGAGGGACCTGCTAGCAGCTCTTCACTACATTCACACTAGGGGTTACATTCACAGGTAAGCACCTCTTACTCCAGCCTCGGTCATTCATGTTCAAATTAGAGAAGCTGAGCTCAATGGACGTGATGCATGGTTCAGTTCGGGGATATATTATGGTATAATGGAGCATAGTAGGGCATCAGTCCTGGTTCTTTATAGTACTATTTCAGACTGTAGTTTTGGTAACCAGAGGTGTGCCTTTCGTCATGCTTGCTTGTCTTTCGCAGAAGTGTCAAGGCAAGCCACTTACTACTGTCAAGCAAGGGCAAAGTGATGCTGTCAGGTTTTCGCTACTGCTGCAACGTCGTAGGAAGCGGGCAGTGGCGTCCAAAGATACACACATTTCCACAGCATGCCATCGACAACCTCAACTGGCTGAGCCCGGAAGTACTAGAGCAGGCAAGGCTTTTCTGATGAGTTTGTACTTGAGTAACACCGAGTGGCTGTCACTCACAGGGAAGGCTGTATTTTAAATGTACTGGGCACCTCACTTGTCTTTTGAGCGCACTTGGCATTTCACGGAGGAAGGAAGCCTTCTTTATCCTCAAGCAGTTGTAGAAGGATTGAGGAGCAGCAGAAGTGCTTTGGCCTTTAAATAATTTTTGTAAGCGGCATCGCAACCATTTTTGTTTTTCAGGGGGGCAATTTTCTCTTCAGGTCACTATAATAAGGAATGGCTACTTTATGAAGCGCTCCTCACCAGCCTTAAATATCACGTTTTTTGGAATGTTGAAATGATAATCTTCTAGGCCACGACATATCCAGCATATTTTTTTTGTGTGTGTGTGTCTATATCGTGTCTATCATGTTTGCAGTTCATGGAATGTGTGCTTCAAAAGCAGACAGATCTATGGGAAGGGTGACAGACTTAGTATGCAGTAAAACTCCGCTAATTTAAATTCTGTTAGTTCGAAATCCTGGATAATTCAAACCGGCGGCCTGCACCAGCCCAATGACCTATGGTGCTATGCGGGAATGCGTGATCCCGATTTTGCTTCAAACCAGTGAAGTGCGCTCATTGAGAGCCGCTAGGTGGTGCCACAGAGAGATGCAGATGCTTGATATGCGAATCGCTCTAGCCCCGTACTCCCAGCTCAAAAACCCAGCTCATGGTACAGTTTGCGGACTGCCAGCATGCCTGCAGAGAAGACATGCTTCACTGCAATGCAGCATGGTATGCTGGTTTCAATGTCACATGCTTTTTCGTCAGGGTACGGCCAGACTGGATATAGTGGTGCATGCTTGTCATTCCTCTAGCCTGGCCATGGTCAAGGCAGCGTCTAGCAGCTATGCCGGCATCAAAGCACCACACACCCTTATCAGCATCGGTGTGCGTGTTGCGACGCTACCATCTTTGCTTTGTGCCCACAACAGTTTGGCTGCACAAAGCACCAGCCTGTGCAATTTCTTTGTGGGCCATGCCGTGGTTAGAGGGTTACGGTACAGGCATCTCTGATTGCTTTTAAGTATCAATTTGTTTAATGAAGGTAGCTCTTTCCAGCATCGAAATTTTTTGTCTGGGTCCCAATTTTTTTTCTTCTTCATTAATTTGAAAGCCCGGTTAATTTTAATTTCTTTTATGTCCTAATGGCTTCGAATTAACGCGCTTTTACTGTAGTAACAACTCTGGCATCGCAATTGAGAAGGGTAGACATGTTTCTTTTCATGAAATCACCAGCCAGTTTGTGCTGAAACTTTAGTATGCATCCTGTTTGGTACTCCCGATAGGCCAGTGTCAGGTTCTGTTGTTGTATTTCTCTCTTTTACTCAAGACACTTTAAGATATGTTGTGGTCGGTGGATAAAGAAGATTTAGGAAAACTCTATATCGCTCAACATCTTCTACCACATACCAGCTCTGCAAAAAACTGGAGTGCAAGTGTTCTGGAATTTAAGAAAGGAGAAACGATTGCAACCCACCTTTATTATTTGTGACGTAAGTGTCAGTGTAAGGTTGGGCATTGGCCGGCCTCTGAGTCGCACTCTTGCATGCAGAACCTGATGGGGTACAACTCCAAGTCTGACATCTACAGCGTGGGTGTGACAGCCCTGGAGATGGCCAATGGCGTGGCCCCCTTTGCGGACATGGCACCAACGCAAGTGCTGCTGGCCAAGATCCAGGGCTGTGTGCCAAAGCTCTGCAGCCCTGCTGCCTGTGATGGGCCTACAAACAAGCCAGGTTCGAGCCAAGGTATCACTGAATTGTCAGATTACAGTGCTCATCATGTGTCACATCGGGAGGCTTATTTGCACTCTTGCTGGGACTACATATTTGGCTTACTTCGTCCTTCCACTTCTCTTGTTGCTTTTGCTGGGGGCTCGTGTGGCAGTGCCAGAGATGGCATGCCAACATTGCTTGTTAGCCTTGTGCAGAAGGAAAAAAAGAGCACATTCGTGAAAGCATTGGTAAAAAATGAAGGAAATATTGATAAGGTGTTGGACTTTGCCAGATTGCATGAGTCTTAGGAGCACTGAGCAGCGTTGGGGAGTGAAGGGTTATGCTTCCAGAACAGGTAGTTTCACCGAAGATGTCTGAGCCCTTGCAATGCAACCAGCTTTGTTTGTATGGCATCAAAACGTCAGCTCTTCTGGTGTCCGTACAATCTATGGGACATGTTTCTTGTAAAATTAAAGTCGCCCTCTCTTTTCTGTTGCTTATTTTGTCATTCTTAGGATATCGTTTTCCTGTTAACCTTATAGTGTGTGCGGCATGAACGTTTGAAGTTGTCTGTCTCATCCTTTAATGGTGGCCTGTTTCATAGCCATACATAAATTAAGGGCATGTCAGAAATGTGTCGCAATTGAAGAGCATAATGAGGTCCCAAAGTGAAAAACTGTCTAGGGGGAGGGGGGATATAACTAATAATTCGTAATATCTGTTTGTTATGTCAAGATTTGATTGTATTATGCTCAACATGCCGGCCACATGTGCAGCCGAGGAGAGGTATGTTTCTGACGCCCATTTTATGCGTCATGCTGATGCCACTTGCAGTGGGTTGGAAAGCCAGTCAAGCTAAATTCTGCATGCTTTAAAATTGAAAGGAAATTTCAATGCATTGGTCACTTTTGAGGCTTGCCATAAGCCTTCTTGTGAATTTAAAAAAAAATACCCTTCGGACAGCTTTATGTGCACTTAAAGTTTGGTTTCTATTTCTTTTATCATGTGGTATATTGGGAAGTGCATCTCTCTGTAAGCATGGCTGTTTTCTTTTGTTATTTTTTTTTTCAGACATGTGTAAAGCTGGTGGCGAAAACACAGCAAAGGCAAACTATTTCGGAAGTGAGTTTGCATCACTGACGAACCAGTGTCTTAAGAGGGATCCCACGTTAAGGTTAGTGCTTGCGTGCACATCACATCTGCATTCCTAGCTGCACTAGGTGTGCTTTTTGTTTCTTTGGCTTCTGATAAAAAAACACCGAATGGAACAGTTACGGATTACCATCCTTGAAATCCGGGAAAGAAATTTGGGTGAAAAAGTTTATTCTACATGCTAGCAAAGCGCTGTGTTTAGGTTACGTCTTTGATTATTTGATGCTTTCTGGCTTGGAATTCAGATATTCCTGATTAAATTGCTTTTTTTTTTACTCTCTGCTGTGCAGAAAGTTGCGTGCTAGTTATACCTTGTCATGGCTTCAGTTTGTGTTAACTCAATCATTCACTTCAGTTACTCCATTCTTAAGTTCTGTGACTTGTTGCACTGTGAGCGCCCCGAGCATATTTCTCTGCTTGTTTGCCTTCTTCGGAAAAAAGCTGTAGCAAAGGAGCTGGAATCATTGTTTTTTTTTCATGTGGTGAATGTTGAAACTTCATGTCAGAATGAATAAGGGCCAAGTGATGTGTCAGCTTCAAGCCCTTTTATTCACTATGTATAAGTAGGGGTTGGACTTTTTTGCTTTAAACAAAAAAAAACTGATAAAAGTATGCTGAATGCAGTTTTCGAAATTTGGTCTTGCCCAAAAAAGGTCGGTACAATTGGTATGCAGGGCATAGCTAGCTGGCTGTTGAGTATCAGATACATTCAGTAAAAGTTTAAAATTAACACTCGGCGCAGTTAGTCTGTTAAGTAGGATTATCAACGGCATGTAGGGCCCTGACATGAAACCATGCATGGCCTTCACAGAAAAATGTCATGCTGTGGCTAGTGACGATGAATCGACACTTTCATTGCTGCCATCAACACGCAGACCACATGATGCCTGCCCTTCACTCTCGCTCAGTCCAGCACAAAAACTTTATGGTAACATGTCAGCCTAGTTCCTAGATGTAAACGTCCACTTGCGTATTTGTCTGCTGGCCATCTTATTTAACTTAGGTTAAAATTCTAGGCAGAGACGCGGGTCTTGAAAGGGTAAAAAAGCGGGAAAATTTTTATTTTTAAAAAATAGCGTGTCCGGGTTTAATACACTCCAAAGTACCTGCATACAAAATCGAAGGGTCTAATTTCGTCGTCGGCTACTAAAAAATTCTATATATTTGAGGCCTCTGTAACGCTGAAATGGTAATTTTTGAGCAAAATGCGGCAGGACTTCACACCCATCGCTTCCTACAACCGCATCTCCACTGGCCACCATCGTGGGCTTGTTCAAAAGATTGCACTCTTACCTACATCCTGGTATTACTCACTGTTGTAATCTCCTCTTGGAACATCCACACTGCAATGTTCTCTGAGGCGAGATGTTCTCTGAGGCCTCAACAACGACCTCCAAATGGCTGGCACGCCCGTTTCAAATGTGATTTTCTCCACTTGGTGTTTTTTGCCAACATGACATGCCTTACTGACATTTTCGTTGTTTTTATAGTGCATTTTCAATTAATCTTATACTGTTGAATTTAGAAAGAACTAAACTATGAAGCTATGCTATTTTTTTTTATGGCTGAGTCAAGCATATTAAATTTCATGAACAATGGCATCACCTAATTATATGTCAAAATTATGATGATTTGATATAATTGAACATTTTTATATGATGTGAAATTGGGTTTGTGCACAAATAGGTCAGGGGAAAGAGTTTACGGCGGGCAACACAAAACGGCGAGCAGGACGGCGGGCAGCGCCGACGGCCAGTCTAAAAACCAAAGCAATCTCGTGCAGCACGGTGATACTTCGTCTTTCATCGGCGCTTGGTCAGTGATCTGCCTATGCGGCATAGGCGCGGCCGTCATGGTTTGCTACAGATGATGTACCTCAATGACAATATAAATAGCATAGCTCCACATGGAAGGTTTTTAACTACAGCTGTTTTATTCGAAACCAAAAGATATTGAGGGAAAGCTTCTAAACGGCCCGTAAGAAATTGCCTAGTTAGGCTTCAGTTATTTTCCGTTAACATAGGAATTAATTGAGATATACTCAAACCAATTACCATATAAATTCGTGCAAGGGGTGCACTTCTGTTTTTAAATTCAGGTGTGAATTTTGAAGGTGTGGCCTATACACGAATTTAAAGGGAACATATAGCCATATTTTTTTTCTCACTTAACCTAGTCCAAAACAGGGGGTGCGGCCCTTGCAAGAAATGTGCGGTATATTTTTGGTAATGAAAGGAATAACTACATATGCACACCTAATTTCATTATGATATCTCTAATAATAAAAATTTTCAATTTTAATACTTCCGCCTTCCCTTCATAACAGCAGCAATTCCTTCCACAAGCACAACTCCAAGTACTACGATTGCAACGTTAATTATTGATAAATAATCTGCTTATGCTGACAAAAATATTGAGATAGACTCTAAGTGACTTCTCACGCTATAGGATTGTCAAGATAAATCGCTGAAAAATGTCAGTAATTCATTTGTCGAAAACAATATTGGCCAAAAAAAAATGAAAACTGCATTCTGAAACAAACTACAAAAATTGTGCCAAGTTTTCAAAATACAACCTTTTTTCATAAAGTTCCGAGACTGAGTCCATTAAAAAGAATGTGTTTAACATTGAAATCATTTGTGCAGCACCTCTTCGAAATATTCTCCCTTGTAGTCTATACACATCTTCTAATGCTTCTTGAGGTCTTGGAAACAGTTGGAAAACACTTCTTTTGGCAGGGCTGCCAGCTCCTTTGTTGTGGCATCTTGAATGGCCTCCACTCTCCCCATCCAGCAACCTTTCAGGGTTCTCTTCACACGAGGAAACAGGAAAAAATCGCATGGGGAGAGGTCGGGCAAGTATGGCGGATGGGGAAGTACAGTTTTGGAGCAATGTGCGGCCTTGCGTTATTGTGGTTAAGCCTCCATTGGCCAGATGCCCATAAGTCAGGATGACGGCGTCTCAGTGCATCACGCATGTGTTGGGGCGCGCAGATATAAAACTCCTGATTCACCATCCGCCCTTGTGGGACGAACTCATGGTGTATGACACCCCTGGAATCGAAAAAACTTATCAGCATCGTTTTTGTTTTGGTCTTCTGTCGCCGCACCTTTCTCGACGCCGGAGAGTTTGCGGACCGCCATTCGGCACTCTTCCTCTTTGTTTGAGGATCGTATTGAAAACACCATGTTTTGTCTTCAGCAGTGATGCTGTCGATGAATGCAGCAACCTTGTCTGCCTCGGAAAGCAAATCAGTGCTCTCTGATGCCCGCGTGTCCTCCTGGTCCTGTGTGAGGGAGTGCGGCACAAGTCTGGCATTCAGCTTTCGTTTCCCCAAGTTCTCATGCAAAATTTGGTGGCATGTTGTCTTACTAATGTCGAGAGCATCTGGTAGCATGCGAACTGTAATGGTGCAGTCTTGCTCTACGATTTCCCTGATCCGAGTTACGTTGTTTTCATTCCGTGAGGTTGAAGGGCGCCCCTGCCTTGTGTCGTCTTCCACCGATATTTTCCCCGAAACGAACCTCATACATCTCTGTGGCTGTCTTGCCAAGCTTCACACAGAATTTTATGTTTACACGCTGTTCGAGGTGGACGTCCATCTCTCCACATTCACTCACAGTGGAATGCGCAGACGACTAGTGACAACATATTTTTCTACATGTAGTGCCATCTAGCGGCTGCCGTAGCAATTAACATAAAAGGTTAGCCCAAAAAAATGGCGCTACACATACGCACCAACATCTGTTTTGGGGAATCATTTCAACAGAAGAAAATACCTAAATCAGTCTTGAAACTTTACAGACAAAAGTTGTATAAAAACCGTGAAGTCCAACCTCTATTTATAAGAGATGTGCAGCCGTCTTTTTGTTAGTAGTGCAGAAGATAGATGAAAGTTGGTAAAAAGCCGAATCATTGAGATGTATTTCTCATTTGTAATTCTCATTGGTGAGCATCAATGCACTTTCTTTTTTTAAGAACTGGTTTCTTGGGCCACAAATCATCTCTTCTTCCTTCCTCCCTACCAGGCCATCTGCGCTACAGCTTATGACCCATAGTTTCATCAAACTTTGCCGCAAATCCTCATCTTCTTTGCCCGAGATCATTGCAACTGTTACTCCGAGACCTGGCGTTTCTAAGAGTGAGTGTTTTGGTATGGTGCTTCTCACGTGTGCTTCAGCCTTTCCGCGTGGAGTTTTGAGTGTGCTACGTTAATTCCTGTACTTTGCCCAGTTTTACATTCTGTGGCGCTTTTCCCTGCGATCAAGCAGTGCTGTACGAGTCCTAATTCAGATTGCTACATCATAGAAAAGCGTGAACATTCAAGGATGTCGCCTGAAGAGATACTGCCATCAAATTTAGATGAGTGCTGATAATCTGTGCTGTAGTTTCAGCGCTAAATTTTTTCCTCTTTTTGCTCATACATTTAGCGTGGCCAGTGCTGCCATGTATTAAGTCGCAACAGTGTTTTTTTCTTGAAATGTAGCTTAAATTAATAGTAGTACTATCCTTTGAAATCAGCGTTGGCAAATTATCGAGGTAAAGACCTGATGGCTGCAGCCTCACTAGGCCTTGGTGCTGCTTTTTGCTCATGTGCATTTACAAGGCTGGCGAGTGTGCAAACAACACAGATTACATGTAAACAATCCTGCTTGGTTATTACCTTAAAATGAGCAGGCTTGACGATGCAAGGATAGATAAACTGACAATGGCCAAGGGTGCAGAGCAGTGTTGCCATGTTGTCTGTAGTAGACTGCATCTTGTATTTACATGGAGCTTTGGTGAAAGTGTATGACAAAATGCATCTTTGCAGCAATGGCTGGCTATGTGAGGGACCTTCTTTCTGCTAAATGGGCAGTGGTGATGCCAGTGCCATTTCTCAGACATCCTGAACAATTATCAGTGTTCAAGAGTGGTAACTTATTCTGAGAATGTTTCAAATGTCTGCAAACTGAATTTTTAATCAGAAATGGTCATTTTGCCTGAATGCTACATAACATAAACCTGTTTGTCCTTTTATGTTTGTCAGGTGGCTACTCACTGATATACTTTTAAGGGGGATGCGAGTCATAAAACCTTAAAACTATTAACGCAACAGTGTTAAGGCTCCCTCCCGTTCAGCAGAAAACGTTGTGTCGAGAAACCCACATCACGCACCTATGTCTGGAATGAAAACGGTTGAAAAGAGGACTTGTAATGTGAATTACATGTTGGCGTATGCTTCAAACGGCTTAACTTTATAAAGTAATTCATTTTACAGAAAGAGAAATTTCCACAAATTTTACTCTGGATTCGAACCCATGACCCTTGGGTCGCCAGCTAGGCATGCTACTGACTTGGCCACTTGGGCATGTTGACTTGGCTGGAGTAGTTCAAGGGGAGGGAGGGTGATGTGGATGGAAAGGCTTAGTTTGAAGCTTAGTAATTTGGCAATTAGATGAGTGAACTTGAGACATGCTTGTTAGTGAGACACTAATTAGAGTTACATTACATGCGTAAACTGCAGTGTGGACAAATTCAAAGACAAGAATATGGAAACTGTTGTGATAACTGTGATAAGTGTGTAAATGTGAACAATGAACAGTTACTGTGTGTAACCCCTGAAGGGAGCCATTAACGTTACCCCTAATTTTTTTATTTATGGCCCAGTCCTTATCAAAATTACCATGAAAGTGTTTTACATATACGAGAATCCCAATGTGCAAATAGGTTTTAGTGGCCCAGCCAGTTTGATTTATGAGGAGTTTTGCAATTTTAATTGGGCTCTTTGCTTCAGGCCTTTACCCAAAAAATGTTTATGAAATTATCTAAAATAATTACAGAACTGCAGTGTTAAAAATATACACTCTCAATAATGCAATTTGCTCATAGTTTCCATTCCATTGTAAACTGTTTGTAACCTTCTTTGTGGTGCCTCATACGGGACCAATTGTATGTAAGGTGGTTGTCAGCACATGCCCATTGTAAAGTGTTTCCAAGGTTTGATCCAGTAAAGAAAACAGATTTCTGCTAGTACAGTGGAACCTCGTTAATTCGAAGTCCGTTGGACCGCGAAAAATCATCGAATTAACCGGGTTTTCGAAGTATCAAAAATGGACGAAAAACGAGAAATAAACGTACGAAACGTGGCTGTATCAACACCGCACCTTTATTTCGCCTGAAAAACGGTCACTTGAAGTAGTCATCGATGCGCGACTGCTTGGCGCGGTAGTTAGCCGCACCGTAGGCTGCGTCCTCCAGTCTGCTTACAGTGCGCAGCAATTCGCTGTTACCGCCGCTACACTCCACAAAACTGCGCACAACGTTCAGCGACTCGACGACTGCAGCTAAAGCTGGTGCTCGGGCGGGCTCAACATCGCCTTCATCTTCGCTGGAAGGCCCGTTGTCACATATTTCTCCTTCCAAGTCGGCATAAGACGTTTGGACATCAAGTTCGGCGCTCAAATAGTCCGCAAAGGTCAATCCGTTGCTCCCGCCGCCGTTTTCTTCGTCGAAGTTGGTCATGCGCGCACACAATAACTCTCCTTCATCATCCAGTGTGCAGCTGGCATCAGATGCATCCTCGGGACTGTCATCTTGTTGCTTGGAAAAACCGGCGTGCATAAAGCAACGCCTGATCATATCTCCCTCCACCTGCTTCCAGGCGTACACGATTAGGCAAACGGCACCCAGTAGGTCGACGGAATATTGCTTGCCATTGTCATAGCACAACAAGATCCTTTTAAGAAAATGGCAGCGATAAATCTTCCTCGCTTGCAGAATAACGCCTTGGTCCATAGGCTGCGACACAGCTGTAACATTCAGCGGCAGGAAGACAAGCCTAACTGCTGTCAAGTTCTGGTTGTCGGCGTGGGCTGGGCAGTTGTCAACAACAAAAACAACTTTTCGTCCCGCGGCAGCAAACTTGCGGTCAAGGTGCCTCACGTACTCCTCGAACAGCGCTGCCGTCATCCAAGCCTTTTTGTTGCTTCTGTACAGCACGTCATCTTTAGAAGGAAGTCGTGCGTTCTTGGAGCACCGAGGCTTCTCCACTTTTCCGATGATCAGCAGCGGCAGTTTGTGACTGTCGGACATGTTCGCACCAAACAGAATGGTTATTCTGTCCTTGGGTTGTTTTTTTCCCGTGACTACCGCATCCTTTGGGGCAAACGTCTTCGTAGGCAGCATTTTGTAAAACAATGCGCCCTCGTCCATGTTGTAAACATCGTCCTCCGCGTACTGCTGAAGCAGCGGAGCCAATGTATGCTTTTTCCAATTCTTCACAACATTTGGGTCGACGCTCCCGCTTTCGCCGCACACTGTCACGAATTTGAGGTTATTGCGGTTTTTAAATCTGGACAACCAGCCGTTGCTGCACTTAAATGCTTCATGGCCCAGCCGCAGTCCAAGCTCATCGGCCTTTTCGCGCAGCAGCGTGCCG
Source organism: Amblyomma americanum (assembly GCF_052857255.1). Classification (NCBI taxonomy): domain Eukaryota; kingdom Metazoa; phylum Arthropoda; class Arachnida; order Ixodida; family Ixodidae; genus Amblyomma; species Amblyomma americanum. The sequence goes on from NC_135502.1 coordinate 52,878,895, forward strand.
TTCACAGGCAGGTGTGCTGCATTTGCATGCTGAAGCCACTTTATCAAGGTGTCTTCAACGTCCGGATACGGAGGAAAACGAATCCTTGTCCGCTTCGTCGAATGCGTCTTCCCATAGGCCTCGAGGATCTTCGTCTTATTTTTTAATATAGTCGAAAGAGTCGATAAAGGCACCTTGTGCTTTTCTGCCAACTGCAGTTTGGAGCTCGTCCATTTTTCAGCCTCCTCAATTAGGCACACTTTCTGGCAGAGAGTCAGAGTTCTGTACTTCGGCATTTTCTTTACACCAACACCGCGCACGTGGTCAAGAACTAGCAGAGCATAGTACTCGCCTGGTCGCGGCACCGAACAATAAAGAACAACGAGCAGTGCCTGCCACAAGCGAGACAAAGTGACAAACAACAAAAACGGAAACGGAACGAGAAAAATTTTGACCTAGTGGCACCTGCTTGTTGCTTTGTCAACTAAAGCTAGCCTCCAAAACCGATGCAGATCACTGAGGCACAACAAAGCACAGGAAACAGAAAGTTGATTTAAAGTGCCGCCTGGCTTCCACTCCGGCAACTATACTGGCCTCAGAGACTGGCACTATGGAAAAATCACGGGGGCCATGGCTTAAATTGACTATTATCCGGATAAGGGCGCGCTGGCTGTTCAAATTATCCGGCAAAATTTGCATGCAAACTGTTGGGACCGCCGAAAACCTTCGAATTACGTGGGATTTCGAATAAACAGAGTTCGAATTAACGAGGTTTTACTGTACTATTATACAGTGAATATAAATCTTATGGTCAGGGTGCCAAGAAGCTTCACTAGGAGTGCTCAAAGTACATGTTAATGGGTTAAATGTAGCCAGTACCATCTTCGCAGCTAGCAGCAGTGTACAGACCTTTCTGCATTACTGTACTAAATGGTCTGGCTATTTGTGCAACAGTATATCACCCAAGAGCAAGTTGAATGCATGGGCTCTACAGAAAACCCAGCGCGATAATGTGATGCTTCTCAGAAAAAACTTTTAGCGACTCCAGTCATCACTGTGCAATTCGTACTGCTGCTTGTTGTCTAATAGCAGGAAAGGTAAACTTATCTGCTCAACTATTTGTTCCCCTTTGCAGGTATCGACATGGAGGGCCTCGAAGCATCATTGCCCGATGCTGAAGCTGCCAACTGTGAAAAATGTGTGTGGACATTCTAGTCTTCGTGTGTGATTACATGTTTGGCGAGAGATGTCATGAGAAACTTTTTTTTTTTTGTTAGCTGCTATCATGTGAGTGCGAGGCTGCTCATCTTTATAAATGTGTACCGCTGCAACAGGCGAATGTGTAAATATACCTCATTGTTTAGAGAGAGAGAGAGAAACAAGACCGAAAATAGCGGCATGTACTTTTTTTTTTGTGTAAGCATGCTTCGGTGAGATAGGTGTGTAGCTGAAATGTTTGGGCATAATGCCTTAGAGTTTTATGAAGTGTACTTGTCAGCTGGTAGCGCCCATTGCAGGTGCCGGTTGTTGAAGTTGCTCTTGCCAACAGATCTTCCTAACCCACACACAAGGTGTTCTGGTTAAGTTTCTAATTTATTCAGCTTTGTACCTTTGCCGTGATGAAATTGTGAAAAGGCAGTGTTGCGTGCAGCTGCTTGAAGGCTCACTGTTTCATACGTGAACGACACAGGTTGTTTTCAAAATGGTCACATGATTGTACAAGGGTGTGTCAATGTGCCTTAATGCCCTCACTGTCCAGAGCATCGCGACACTTGTGAAAAAAAAAAGAAAAAGCTTGTTACAATAAATACATTCTAGTGTGAGATGATTGTCTTATGCATGTGTTACACAACTACTAGTTCAAATAACTCAACTCTGGTGCAAGAGGTTAACTGCACTTGTCTAACGGGAGAAAAAAGAAGCGAAAAAAAAAACGTCTACTGGAGTGGAACTCTAGGTTTGTTAAGTACATCAGACAATAAATGAAACATCACTGACACACAATGCTGGCACATCACTAAAACAAGAAGTGTATTTTTACCTTCACTTTAGTACGCAGAATTTCTGTAAAATTTAAAAACAGACAATTTGATGTAAAATTTAAAGGGACTGACTAATTAATGCGAAGAATTGTTTTTTTTAGATGCGGCAGAAATATTAGTATCCAAGGTGCTCGATTCTGCAAAACTTTGTTTATAAACACTGCTGAAGATTTTGAGAATTTTTCTTCTGGTAAATTTGCCTATTTTCATGTTACAGTGCTGGAAATGCTGAAAACCATTGACAAGCACGATAGCGACTGCACGCTGATGAAAGTGAACTAAAAATTAACTTAGTCCCAGTCATTAGCAGTAATAACAGTTTTAGCTTAGCATAGTGTCCATATGAGTTTCAACACCAAAGTCTTTTACACAGCTCAGTGATGTACCCTTTGTTGACGGTTACAGTGGACCACGGCAACCATTTCAGTAAATGTGAAACACTGTGGCACCATCATCAAAAGCTTAAAAGGCAGTTCATCAGCAATTCAAAGAGTGCACCGGAGAGAATGTTGACCATTATAAAACAAGACACTTGAAAAAAAATGTGGTGCACTTAAAACATATTTTACCGAGACGTGGTCACATTGTGGGATACACAGATAATGGCAAGGTTTCACCGCAGGATATAGCTTCAGCTTGTTTTACACAAAATTCAGTTCCGAATTATTTCTTCAATATTGCAATGCCCGATTCGTTCCACAATGGTCTCGCAAGTCTTGGTCAGTTGTCAGTCCCTTTAAAGGATTGAATCATCCAGGGGTCTTGCATTGAATTTAAACTGATTTGAAAATTAAAAATGGAAATTTTACTGTCATCTTCTGCCCTTCTGACCATTCATTGAAATGGTCTGTGTATGCTGCTTCAAGAGTTCAGTAAAAAAAAACATGAAGCCCATGGCCAAAGGAAGACACAAGCAACTCCTTTCGTAAACTTTATTTGAACAACCTACTCCACATGCACAGCTGACTGCATCTGCATGTGCCATTAAGGTGCAGCTTTTCTTTTGTTTTTACTTCCACCTGGCCAGCTGTGCACCAACAGCCTCTAGCACTATACAATTCTGACCAAGTCAGAGCCTACACACGTCGTTGCGTCAAACTGACCAACAACAGGACGGAGTTGCAGGCACCAAAAAGCACTCAAATTTCATAAGCGAAGGCACTGTACCTGTCATACTACGCATTCAGATACTAAGCACTGCTTCTGCAATAGTGTATTTCAATCCAAAGTTTTAGTTTTCAGTGCACTCAATTTCTATCACTATATATACTATCATGATAACTTTCACCTTTATGGCAACTCTCTTCATGTTTTGTGATAGAACAGCACATACCACAAAATCCTCAAAGTACATGGCAGTCACCAAAACTTGCAAGGCGACAGATTTCGAAAAGCAGTCAGTCGCCAAAACAACCTGCAAACATGTTTCGTACTTACAGCAATGAAAAGTAAGCACAGACGTAATACTAAAACCACTAAAACCCGATATAGTGCAACTTGCACATGGTACATAGCTGCTGGATGGTTTCTGCCAGTATCTGCAATATCAATCTCGCATGACAGTTATTCGTGCTAGTGAAATTAAGTGCTTGCTAAAGGAGGCAGCATATGCACACAAACAAGTTTAAAATGCCCTTGACACAAATGTACATGAATAAAAATATGCACGATTTCATGCCCATCAGCAAAACCCGAAAGTGAAAATCAAATCGTTGAACTTGACGTGACACACTGTCTGTTCCTTTAGCACTATTTAAAAGTTTACAGACGCGGGCTGCTTCTTTGGATATGGGGTTCATACAATCTACAATTATGCGGCATCTCAACTCTGGCAATATGACATGCGCCAGTTTGTGGCTCCATTGAGGTATTCCTGAACGATGTCCCTTTCTTGGAGTGGCCTATTTTTAGCCTTGTATACCTCTTCAAAAAACATAGGATATATATGCAAGTAACCTTAAATTAGTTACTTCTGAGCAACAGCAAAGATTACTCCAACCACCTTCTTTTCCTTACACAAGGATGAATGACTACGTGCGCAAGTATCGTTGACATAACACATTCATAAAAATCTCTCAACCATTGCTTTCACACGAGTTTCTGCTGCCACTTCCCTAACGCGTCGCTCTAAGTTGTGAAAGAGTACTCATTGGCTAAGGGAAGGAACGCCACTTGGATTCGTAACAGTTTACTAAATACATGACAGTGCACAAAAAGCAAGAGACCAGACTAGCATGTGACACCTTGGACCTATTCAGGCAGTTAACACCCACGAGCTTGTCATTTGAAGGCAGCCCCCATGGCTAAGTAAGCGTGCTTATATGCAAACCTAACCTCCTGGCCATTATAATCATCTACTTTTCCTAATGTTCTGAACATAAATTTCCGATGCTCATACTGCAAGGCTTCTGGTTATTAACCGGCATCGATGTGGCACAACTACAAAATACCATGGTGGCTATAGGTTGCACTTTGCCCAACATGTAGTCATGGCAGAGCTGCTTACTAGACTGCTGCAGGTGGACTGTTTGAAAAAAAGAAGTGGTTAGACTACTCCACGGTCCATAAACAACACATGCACTGCATTCTTAAAATGCATATCATGGCCTGCTGGAAGAAGAAAACGAGGCAGCATTGTAACATTGTTTCAGTGCCTCTCAAGTGCGATTTCAGCTGGCCACATTTGCTGTGTGGCCAGCTTTAGTAGTTCTGCTCACGGCCTGCACCATCACTTCGACACTGTTCTGCAGGTTTTTTCAACAATGAATAATTGTGTTCGTCTCTTTTAAAGCAACTAAACTGCACCAACAATAACACCAAGCACTTGAACTCTGCAACTTAGTTTCCCTTGCTGTGTTCTTGCTGTCCCTGAAACAAGCTACAAGAGTGCACAAAAGCTCAGATTAAAGGACTAGGGTGAATTAAGAGGCCCTCTGATGGCAGTCAATTGCTTGCTGTTGCATGCTGCTGCTTGTGTAAATGGAAAAAAATATGGTTACGGTACGCATTGCACAGGGGAAGGCTCTCATATCCTCCAGCTGCCCTGGGTCACACCAGGATGATGCAGGTTAGGCTGTCGGTGGGTTAGCTGTTCAACAAGCTTGTGCCAACTGCTGACAGGCAGTGACTTGCATTGCGAACGACAAAGGTCAGTATCACATGACACAAAGCGCACTCCAACCCCAGCTTCTAAGCGCAGCAGCAATAGCTGGAACCGGCACAAATTAGAGCGGCTGTTGTTTCTTCAAGGTCCTACGAAGTGGCAGTTGCCCAGGAAAGAACTAAGAAGGCTCAAGCAGTGCGCCATCGAGTCCAAAATCGAGATGCCAATGCCTTTTGCATGGCTTGCGAGCTGATGTCAAAGGTCATGAAGCTGATGCCGACAGCGATGGGTCCCTTGATCCAGTTCATACTGAGCCCCTTGTAAAGGCCTCCAATGAGCCCTTCGTTCTTGTAGACCATGATGAGTGTTCCTAGGATGCTCGTGTAGTTTTGGCCTGTGAGCGGTGCCGTTTGCATTCGCCGCCTCACAATGTCCAGCGGATAGGAGCTCGACTGACCGAACAGTCCGCCTACCGCACCAAACACCAAACGCTCGATCGGGTGAAGCTCTGTCGACCCAGTCTGTTCTGTTGGGAGAAATGCAGAATATCGTGCAAACCATCATTTACTTTGTACTCAGAGTTAGTGAGCTACAGAAGGAATGCACAGGTAAAAAAGGCTTAGCAGCATGCAATAAATGTGAAGACATACAGAGGTTGTGGCAACGAAAATTGCTGCACAAAGCATGCCATCTCTACATGTCAATTTGCTTAGTTTAGCAGCTCGGCACCTCATCACGTTTTATGATGGTTGCCGTTTCTGCAAGCACCAATATCACACAATTCTCCTGCTCTTCCAACATGTGAGCTGCCTTGACACGAGTGTTCTTCAAGTGGCCATTAAAAATCATTTCTGGTACCTAGTGGCCTCACATAGCAATACAGTACTACGAAATGACAATGTTGCACAAGTGTGACACCCTAATTGCCATTTTCAAACAGCTGCACACTACGAGTACACTAACACAGCCATTAAGTATACAGAGAGTATTCACTTATTTATTTACAGCATATCCTGCTGTGACGAAGCATTACAGCGTGAGGGTAAAAGTAACAATACAAACAGACAAAACATCGATGGCACAGTGACTTATAAAGCAAAACATTCTCAATTTCAAAACATTTTATACAAGCCATAACAGAACAGTGCAAGAGTAACTCCATTAATTACATATTATTGATAAGTTGAGCAAAGTGGACACCTTCAGCTGTGACCACATCCACTGGTATAGCATTCCATTCAGATATTGTTTTTGCAAAGAAAAAGAATTTCATGTCATTTGTAAGACATTTAATTTCTCTAATTTCACTGTTGTGACTCCCTCGACTCAAGATGTAGTGGGGAGCCTTGATGTATTTAGATTTGTCTACACGAGTTGAGTTATTGCAAATTGCATGCGTTAGTTATAGCCGGTTTACCGTCCGCCTTTGTCAAGAGGTTCGAGTCCAATGCTTGCCACAAAGCTGGACGTGTATTCTAAGTGCAGCCTTACTTTCAATCCGTACGCTGCTATTTTCAGTATCTGACGAGCGCCACAAATATTCCGTAAGTAAAAAGTAATACAGATTGTACAAAGGTCTGTACCTGCTCTTAGCCTCTTCAGAGTCTCGTATGTGAAAAAACTGGCACCAGCGTAAGGGATGACTCCAAGCATGGTGGGTGCGAACCCTCGGTACAAGTGCCTGGGACCTTCCTTTCTCCAGATCTCCCGAAACACTTCAATTATGTTCCTATACCTGTGAACACAGAAAGGAAAGAGAAAGTTAAGGAATGAAATGAAAGCTGTGGAAAGAAGTCCTGTTTGTGCATCAAATAGTAATACACCTTTTAGCCTTAATACTTCCCAGGCAAATTTTGGCCAACAGTTTTCACAAAAAGAGAAAGCAATGCAGAATGAACTTCAAATTTTCTTTTACTCCAGTAGGTCCAGAGCTACCACAGTATTAAGCCACAACAGAGCAAAAAGACAAACTTACTGTGGCAGTGCTTACATACCCTGTCTGCATTTCAATGCCACTCTTCAGGACAAAATCCGCACTCTGGCTGATATTTAGTAAACACTCATACCTCCAGCACCCAGCTTGTAGCATGACTATGGCATTCATGGATAACCAACCTCGGTGCACCACACTGTTTAAGTGTACCATTTGAAAGAAGCGCCACTGCTGCCACACTGCAATAATCACCTATCTGGCTTGGAAACAGCCATCCTTGCACGTGCAACGTCCAAGGGGTAGGTCAGAGCTGATGCTGTGCAACCCGCCAAAGAGCCGGCAAGGAACGTTCTGAAGTAGTGCTCCTTCCTGCATGAGATCAAGCCAGAAGCTGGAAATGTTTCTGCCAGTGTTACTTAAATGCACAGCAGAGTGTATCCAGACCCTTACCACAACACCTACATTCAAGGGGTGGTTGGAAGCTCACCTAGTTTACATACTCTTCTGCAAATATACATCCCAAACCACTGATGGCGCATTCTAGCACGAGCGATTAGCTGCGCAGCAAACTTTCACAACCCCTCCTCCATTACTTCAAGTAAAATTAAATGCAGAATCTCAATCGATAGTTTGAACTCAAGCGGACCAAAAGTTTCTTTAAATCATGCAGAGTTCACACTGGAGGTGCTGCAGAGCATGCTTTGTAAGAGGGGCTTTACGCTTAGCTTTGGCACACTTATGCAGTCACCAAGAGCCGAGGGCAAGTGACGAGAATGTAGTGACCTCGTACGTATGCCAGCACCACATTGGTCCTACTCAACCACCAAAATAAGCCTGCCCGTCTCTTGCGACAGGCACACAGAAAATGAAGGGAAGATAAAAGGAGAGCACAGCAATGAGCATCAATGGTGGATGCCATGATGGAGGCATGGCAACATGCAGCGCACATGGGCAGCGAGACCACAGTTGGCAAAAAGAGGCATGGGTTGACGCCAAATGTTCACAAGCAATAATAGGAAGGCGTGCATGCGCACGGCACCAGCAGCATCATAGTGACCATGCTCTTGAAGGAAGTTATGCGATCAGCTGCCATGGTTACTTGCACGCAATCACTCCCTGCCAAGCCACAAGCACACTGCTATGCTATTGTGCTTTGCCAGCCGAAGCAGGCAGGCTGCGTAGCCTATTAAGAGCGACTGTTGCATGTGCGCATATGTTTGAATTGCCGGCTGGACATTCTCACACTGAAATGCATACCATTCTGACAGGACCAAGGTGTCGGTTCAAATAAACCGGACATTTTAATTAAGTGTAAATTAACAACATCCCAGCGTAGTTATATATACATTGCAATTAACTACCAATGACTATAGGAGCTAACTTGTAGCAGTACAGTTGGTTATAAATTTATCAAACACCTGCCCATGAGGCAGGTGTGGTGTAGCCTATTGCTGTGAAACCAGTATAATACTCATTACTCAGCTGTCCCTCGGCTCTCCAAAAAGGCTACATGAAACATAAGTTCAAAAGTCCACTTGGACACCCACCTTCTCTCATTTGTGTCCACTTTGAGGATGATTTTCCAGTGTTCGTGGGCAGCGTACTGGCAAGAGGCAAAGGGCACAACCCTTGCCATGGTGGCTGTGTTGCCCCTCCACCAACTGAGCAAGCCATGCTCCTTGTACGATGTCACCAAGAACTTAACTGCCTTAGGAAATGAGAACTGCTCATTGTGTACTGCAATTGGACAAAAAAATTGGCACCACCTAAAAAAGCAGCACAATAAGAACATCTAGTTCTGCCTCCTTGCACGGTCAAGCAAAGCAACCACCTTAAGAGGCTATGAAAACGTACTTAACAAAGATGTTCAAAGGAGCATTCTCAAGTGTGCTTTTCTGAAAATGCATGCATCTGCCCTGTGAAATCGAAATTACCAACATAGACCACTGTCTAACAAACTTCAATTGCCAACATGAACATGTGTCGGTCAAAAAATAACATACAATCTGCAATAGCTCCATAATGGTAAAGACTGGGGAAATTAAATTTTATATGCAGAAGCATAGGTCATTTATACCCTCATTCTCATCAAACTTTTGTTTCCTGCTGTTTTAGGTAAGCCACCATGCTTGACAAATGTGACACCCTACTATGTCGCCATGCAGTGATCAAATTTCTCTACACGCATATAGATAACTCAGCAATATCATTCTGCTGGAAGCTGTTGCCAGTCTATAGCAACACAGTGATGACTATCACGGTGATGTGTTTTCATGGCTTAAGATGTTTTGGCGTGGTGGCTGCGGTATCCAGGTCCTACCATGTTGACGTAGACCGTCAAGCGTCGCAACCGATGAAAGTGCATCAATTACTGATGAACTCACTCAAAATGACAGACTCATCACTACGAGACAGATTATGAAACACATAAATATAGCCATAGGATCTGTCTTAATGCTACTCAAAGGTTAAGGATACAGAAAAATTTGCGCTCGCTAGGTTTCACAGCTCTTGACAAGAATAGTTCAGAAAAAACATGTGTGATGGTCTGAAAAGTTTCTTTTGGGCTTGTCCACACTGCTTCTATGAAGCCATTTATTCATGACATCATTCATGAAGAGCTATAGAATCTATCTGTTTGGACAACTGTAGGCTCATCTGCATGGCAAACAGGTTTGAGATTACAAGTTCACTGCATGTGAAAAAGTGGTGTAATGACCAACCTTAAGAGTTTATCAAGTGCATTTGTATCATGAAAACAAAGTTTACTACAGTGCAGTGATTCAAATGGATCAAATATTCAGTGGCATTTTCAAAGGACCAAAACGCCAATTCTTCCATCAACAAAACATCACTTAGGCAAGTAAGTGCTTGGCATTACTGAGTTACACTGGATTGTGCCTTACTTTTTGACCAACTTTTGCATGTTACTACATCCCAGATACACAAAAAATGTAGCGAATGTAAATAACATGAGAACAGCCTTCAATTCAAATGTTCTTTTCAACATGACTTATGGGATAGCAGTTTTGCCCACGCCCCTCTCAGTGATGTGAATATGACTGCCCTCGCGTTGTTTCAAGCTGGCTTAATCCCATTATATCTAGCGGCAGGGGGCCCAGGGTTCTTGTTATACCCAAACAGGTCACTCCACAGGGTACACCAAAAGTTTCCAGGCCACAAGGTCTGCTTTCCAGCAATATATTTTGGCACTTGGGACACCTATGAAGCTACCAAGGTTCTCAGAGGTGAAAATTATACTCTCCTACCTTCCAGATATTGAGGTTCAGCAATGTCATAAATGCCTCACTACATGGTTCAAAAGCAGACCCCTGTGGCCTGGGAACATTCAACGCATCCTCTACATATGCACAAGCATTCAGCAGCAATTCCATACATACCGTGCGAAGCACTTCAAAAGGCCATGGCGAAGAGCACAAGTATAAACACATGAAAAACAATACAAAAAAAATGTCGGCAGACACACTTAAAACTGCTCACGTGCAGGAATGCGAAAGCATTACTCATTCTTTTTGAAGCCTCACCATAACTTTGTGTTTGAGAGCATTGTTTATGCGTAATGTTTGTACATGCATTAAAAATCTTTTCTACAAGTTTATGTGTATGACACCATCTGAAATGCTGCACGATGAACGCTTGCATTGCAATTTTGATACGAAAGTTTGGGAAGGCACACAGCTTGAGTTGCACATACTGTCAGTTCGAATCCCTGTCGCAAGCTAGCCTCCAACTTGACTATAGTCAGATACAACTCAAGAACAAAGTGGCTTTTCCCTGACAAAGGATACCCTTCCTCCCAACGGCATCGGGAAATTCTCATAAACCTGCTAGCATGACAACGCAGGCAGTAGCACGACAATGCATGGAGGCGACTGTCCCTCACCACGAAGGGAGGGGACTATCGCCTTTCATCTGCCACTCCCTGCACTGTCACAATAGCAGGGTGATAAGAATCGGCCAATGCCAATGGCTGTAAGAAGGTCCTTTGACAGAGAAAAGCCACTTCATTCTTGAGTCTTATCCGACTAAAGCACATGCAAGCTATATGCAATGAGAAATCGTATGACACCACCCGGAATGGTCTACGGCAAATGGTTGTGTAACAATTTTGATATGAAAGTCTGGGAAGGCATACAATTGAAGGTGCATATGTCGTCGGTTCAAATCCCTTTCGCAAGCTAGCCTCCAATTTGACTAGCACATGTAAGCCATAAGCAACGAGAAATGGTATTACACCATCCAGTATTTATAGACGAATGATACGTATAGGATTGTCTAGAGTGGTGGTATTTGGCTAGCTGTGTGCGTCATACGGCCGCTTGATGACATGAAGTCATCCTATTTTTCTTGCCATCGCTGGGATTTTCTGTACCATCTACATGTACACACACACACACACACACACACAAACACACACACTAAAACACACTTGCCGCCGGCTTTTCTCAAAATGAAGCCAGTAATGCTTTCACATTAAAAGCTAAGGGGCAACACAAACATGTGGCTGTCGCAAACAGTAATAAACTACTCAAAGATATCACAGAAACATAATTTGGCTTTTTCTCACAGAAGCACAACTTTGCTAGTTCACAAGTTCTTAAAAATGAGGTCAGATAATATAGCACGCTAGAAATCATTTCAGCTGCTGAATAAGACATCAATCAGGCATCAATATCAGGAAACAAAGAAAGAAGAATGGAGAGAGCAAAGCTATTACTAGTTTTGGTCTAACTACATTGATTATGTTCCCTCAAGACACAAACAAAAAGAAACAAAGAAACTGCACAGTCATGCTCTATACAACAATCACACATACCACATTAGAATAAAGTGATAGCTGGTCACTATGTAGATAAGAAGAGTCTTACTTTGAAAGTTAATTTTTGTACGGTCAAGGGGTGCGATAGTCGTTTTTGCAAGGGACCCAGCTATTGCCCCAGCAATGAATGAAGTGACAACTTTATCTCGATTTGTTATCTGAAAACAAGAGGAAAGAGATCATAACTGTTTCTACCATTTAGCACATACTACTCCAGGTCACAACACATTTATTTACATCTCAGCAAGCACTGCACATTAAATAGTATGATTAAGTGGTTAAGAGAACAAGGGCATGTATATTATACATGTTGTCGTTTCTGTTAGCAGTTATAATGAAATCTGTTCTTGTGCAGTCTGTCCTTGTGCAGTCTGTCCTAGTGCAGTCTGTCCTAGTGCAGTCTGTACTTGTGCGGAAATTATTTAGTGGCAGCACACCATGCATACAGCTGGCTAAGCACTTGTAAAGCGACAAGATTAGAAGACTGTTAAGATATGAAGCTGATCAAGCCGATAGTCCATGGTTAAAAACGAAGCCTTAGCAGAATTTGTACATGTATTTATCAGTCCACTGCACAAACAAAATACTGTTTTCATCCAGTGAGAAAGCATGCCAGTCATAATTGGTATCGTGTTTTTGCACAACCAGCAAAGAACAAGGCTGATATGTCAGATTTTTGCTGAAAGCATTACTTTTAACAGGAAATGTTTGTTGATGTTACGGTAGGTTAGTCGAAGCCGTTAGAATTGACCAAAAGCAAGAAAAAGTAAGCCCCGTTAGTAGATTTCACTGGCTTTACCGCATTTTCTCCCTCAGCCATTGAATGAAAAGATCAGCCTAGGCAACTGTTGTCTCCAAACCTAGCCAGAATAGAAGAAACAGAAAATTAATGAATAATAGGTTTCAAGGCTAATGAGCATTACAAAGCGTATCTTTCCCGCACAGCTGAAGCAGAAGTGCTACATTTTCAAAGCCAAACTATTTATGCATGAAGTGCACCATAAATATTATCCCAGCACATTTTGCACAGCAACCAATGACCAAATTTAAGCTTTAGACACAAGATTTACAAAAATCACACCTAATAACACAAAAAAGTTACTCCCAGAATGTGCAGTTCTAAGCTGCTTTATACACCATTCTAAAAAAGAAGAGTCAAAGTACCAGTTAAGCTGACATTTGTGAATGTATTACATACAGAGCATTTAATTAACTTGAGACTGGAACCATGCAGCAAGATTAACTTTTCTGTTGCTTGCACTTGTGGTCACATCACAAGAGGCAACAATCAATACTACTAGAAAAGAGCCACAGCAACACAAGTTACTGAAAGCCTACACACCAGAAAGAAAACTTTTATCAATGGCAAGCGCTAGCAGGAAAAGGATAGCGAGGTTTTGAAGAACTTCAAAATTTGAACATTCAAGTAAAAGGACAATTCACAATTAGATACTGTAAAGCACAGCATGATTGTCACCATCTGAACATTTCTCTGCTGTTTGCTCGAATCATGCATACTTTATTTCATGATAATAAAACTGGAAAGCAATGCCGTTGAATGAAATGACCATCAAGTACAATCATAAATAAAGAGTTGGCCTGTGTGTCCGGCTGCCAACCCACTGCAAGAAAAAGGTTTCCTGAAGTTGACTCGGCTCCTTTCATCATGCCACATTTGATCTATCATAGCTGCTCACAGAGCAACAAAGAAGAATGACTAACGTTCATAGCTACATAAAGAAGTGTGTTTAACGGATTTGCAATGAAAGGCAGCCTGTTCTGGCTGAATGCATTTTCAAAGCCTTTTATTCATGTTGGCCTCATTAAAGTAATGATGTGCATGCTTTAGCACCGAAACGTCTCTGCACATATTATGATCACACCGGCATGGCCATTGGAAAGGCAAAGTGCTCAACTTAATTTGCAGCACATCTAGGCAGCCTATGCTTGTTACCCACATGCCATGGTTTTAAAGAGCAGCTTCATGCAGTTTTTGTGATTTTCTTTTAAAAATCAATTTACACTTGTGGAAAGTAATTAGAAAAAACTGCCAACTGGTCCAATTGCCAGTTCCAATTGGTCTCAAAACATGTTTGGCCAGTTCCAGTTGGTCTTTTTTGACTAGACTTAACCTATTGTAACAACTAAAAAGTATCTAGAGTTGAGTTGTTGTATGCTACAGGTAGGATTAGCCTTGCTTAGTCTGCCGGCAATTGCTGCACCGTAACGTCACTTATATGTTAATAAAGACCTAAAACTTGTCGGATCTGCCCCGCTATGCGCACAGTCACATATAATAGTACGTATTCCACTCTTGCAGTCATCATCTGTGCACACATTCACTCACAGCAGAACAAAGTCCACTCCAGAAGTCACCATCTATGCACATATTCAGGCACAGTAGAACATAGTCCATTGCAGTGCCACCATCCATGCACACATTCACTCACAGTATAACATGGTCCACTGCAGAAGACACCATCTACGCACACATTCAATCACAGCAGACCATAGTCCGTTCCTGCTGTCACCATTTAGAAACAAGATCAGTGTCTTGCAGAAATGTTAAAAGAAGGCGTGCAGCCTCCCTTCTGCATGTCTGGTTTTCACTCAGGTAGACAGTGTCATGAACTGTACTGTGAAGGATACCTGTCTTCTTGAAGCAAGCGAACATCACATACCTTTCCACGTTGTACTCTGGGCAGTACATAATATAATGTTCTATATCCCTGCACACAACACATAAAGAACATAGCGGACACGATGCCATGCCCGTCTTATGCATCCAGGCAGGAGTACGAGCAGAGGCCATGCGAATTCGATGTAGTAGAGTAGCCTGGGATCTTCTCAGTCCCTTGGTCATACATGGCTTGTGGGGCGCACTCCAAAGGGTACTAAAATGATCGAGCACTGTTTCTCTGAAGAGACTTTTTCCATCTTAAGGTACTTTTTTTGATGGATTTCTTGACAGAGCTTTATGGGTGAGATTGTCTGCCACCTCATTACCGTTGACTCCTATGTGAGAGGGCACCGATTGGAAATATAGAGTAAAGCCTCTGCTGTGCAGATTCTGCAACAAGCGTAGAGAGCTTATAGACAAGGCATCAGTAGGGAAACCGCGCTCTAACCTCTGAAGGGCAGATTTTGAATCCGTTAGGATGACAACAGGTTGAGCCGGACAAGACCCTAACTTCCGTAAAGCCGCCTCAATAGCAACACTTCCGGCCATTGTGGAGGATACAATAGCAGAAAAGCGTACAGACCACTTACAGTCCAAAGAAGAAATGTAAAAAGCCGCTGCGCTAACCTGTTTGACCTTGTCCACAGAACCATTCGTCAAAAATTGAAAATGGCAGACAAACTCTGTTTCCAACTGTTCAAGTACGAGCGAGCGCGTTGCTGCCAAAGGAGAGCTGCGCTTTGCGCTCACATGGGGAATTGTGAGCTTACAGTCTAGGGTCGGAAAAGACCGGGGGGGTTTCGACCGTTTCCTTTGCGTTCGAACATTAAGGCCTAAAGAACTAAGAGTATTAAGTGCCAAGTAGGCCTTCGACTCGTATCTCTTGCACAGCCTCTGGAGAAGGGATTGCCCAGCTACCGTCTCTCCTAGGCGCCCAAGATGTATTAGTAGACTCTGAGAAGCGACAAGGCTAAGAGGTTTTGATAGAGACTCATGAAGCACTGCCTTGTTCGCAGCCACCTGAGGAACTCCAATGGCTCTTCTTAGGCCCTTTCTATGGAAAACTTCGAGACGTTCAAGCTGTGATGCCGAGGGGGAAATTAAAGGCAATTGATACATTATGCAACTGACAACCAGCGCTTCATGAAGTTTGACCATTGAAGGAGGATGGTTTCCCCATTTCTCACTTGCAATTCTACGGAAAAAAAATTGAGACGCAAAGACAATGGCGTCAACAGCTTTTCGCCACTGTAGACGGGAGTCAATAATGATGACCAGAAAACGCGTGTCGTTAAATTGGCAGATGCAAGAGTGACCAAGGTCTATTTCAACTGCGCTTGACATCTTCCTACACCTGGAAACAGAACAAAGCCGGATTTTTCCACTGATAGAGGCAATCCCACACCTTGAAGGTAAGCTTGTACCGAAAGTAGAGCCTGTCGAGCTATGAGGGCTAATCGCTTGTGTAGGTAGCCAGTAATCCAAATACGGATGTCAGAGCAGGGAGAGATGTTTCACTTGACATCTCTCCCACAACTGCTAGAACGTAGGTCATGGATGTTTCTGATAATCTCACATGCAGTAACCTTTTGAACAAAGGAAAAGAAAAGTGCACAAACGATATGCACAAAAATGCTAGCAGTGCTAGCAATACACATTGGTCTCAATTCCAACTCTTTTTTGTTGCTGTTGTTTCCTTGCCAAAAACGCACTGTATCCTTCAACTGTATACTTTCATACCGGAACTAATGCTGTTTTCGCAAGGTGGAAAACCATCATTTGCAATGTTTAAACCACACAACCTTCACAGCCTGCATGCAACGCTATCAATTAGCACCAACTGTGTGTCCAGCCTTCGTCAAAGGTACAGAGCTGAGGCTATTTGCTTCTATGCCTTGCTGTAAAGCTCATAATGCGAAATATTTCCCCCATTACAAATCTATTAAAGATTAGAGGAACTCTCATTCCTCTGAGGGCTACAAAAATCTGAAGGCTACAAAAGCCCTAGTGTGCAGCTTAAAAGCAAACCCTCTTGGTCTCTCTACTTCTGACAAAGGCTGTATTTAACGCTCACAACGAAACCAACAAAGCGTATTCATTTATCAACAGGAATGTGTTCCTTTCAAATAAATAGTACCTCCTAATCAACTGCTGAGTATTACCTCAGTAAGCTATTGTTTATTGCATATTTTTGTGTGTGAGGCATGTTTTCACATATCCGAACTATTAAATTTAGCCTCGCAGTATGGCCAGGGGCACCTGACAATGAATTCCATGTAACTCTTCACTGGGCAAGAAACATTTCTGATACCCGAAGATTTTCTTTGCTTGAGCATTATGAGCAAAAACAATGCCTCATCACTATCTGTTGACCACGTGTAGCACTTGATCCATGGTTAACGCATACTTTTAATTTGCTGTTAAGACAGCTGGAGAAATAGTACTCTTGCAACTTCACAAAAAAATATTCTGTTTACCACAGACCTACTGTCCTCGAGAAGCACGGAATTCTTCCCTGTGATGGCACAAAAACAGAAAAAGACATTTAACCACCACAAACTGCATTCAAAAAGCAAGCAAATTATTCAACAGTTCAGAACATACAGAATCGGTCTACCTCATACTGCGGTTCGTCATCCCAGTGGCTGAATGCGTCTGGAGCTGGCTCGTTGATGTTTGAACTTTCATCATATCCTGTAGAGCTCGGCGATGGCAAAAGTTTTATTTGCATGCCAGAATTTCATTCAGGTTCCTTCAGTTGTTACGCCTGGAATATGTGACATGCAACATTACTTCTATTTGCCACTCATGCGCAAGCAAAGTTCACTAGCCTAATATACCTGCTTCGGTCTCAATAGCTAGCAAATTTTTCTATGCTTACCCACGTAGTATAGAAAAGCAGCAATGGCAAAAAGGGTAGACATGCAGATAAAAGCAGTGCTGGAGGATATTTGAGATTTTCCCCTTGCACAAGTGCTAAAGCACCCCTTGAACATTTCAGATAATGAAGGCTCAAAAGTGAATGAACAGACTTTTGAGTGATCATGGTCCAAACCAAGTGGGTGGCGTTACCCCTTTCAGACACGTATTAATTTTACTATCAAGAAAAATCCAACAGATTAGTACCCCCAATTTTTCAATTCATGCAAGCACGCAAGCTTTCCTGCATGTGAAATTGTAGCCTTATTGTTCTACCAAATCCAATAATGCACAAATAATTAATGTGCTTACCATCTGAAGCTCTTCCACAATCAAAATTGTGCTAACAATGTGCTTTAGTAATGAATTCCACCAAGTCAGAAAAGCTGAAGCGACCGCACTAGACAGCACTTCCTTGGCGTGCCATAAAATTCCATGACATCCTTCTTTATTTCTTGCTCTCCGGAAAAATCACCCTTTTCTAAACACAACATGGCACTGCCATTCTGTCCAACGGGGATTTCAAATGTAGCCAACATGACTCATTTGGTGATAAGAGCGCTAAACACTTTGAAAAATTAGCAAAAGTTACATGCACAATCTTAGACTCCATTCCACATAGGGATATGCATGTTAGGAAGGGCACAACACTCATCGACAGCAGCAGCAGCCCGACTATGGCCAATGCAGGACAAAGGCATCTCCAATATCTCTCCAACTAACCCTGTCCTGTGCCAGCCGCAGTCACCTAATCCCCGCAAACTTCTTTCTGCCGCTCCCTGCCTACACCTGACTTATGTTGGAATACAGTCCGTCACCCTTAACAACCATCGGTTATCTTGCCTTCGCATTGCATACCCTGCCCAAGCACATTAGTTCTGATTTCAAAAAAATCTACCTTTAACTCATGTTGGTTCCCAGACTCACTGTGCTCTGTACGTGTCTCTTAACATTACATCAATCATTTTCCTTTCCACAGCTTCTCAACTTAAGTAGAAACCTCTTAGTTAGCCTCCACGTTTATGCCCCATAGCTGAGCACCGTTAAGATACAGCTGTTATACACTTTTCTTTTGAGGGATAGTGGTAAATTGCCATTCATGATCTCAGAGAACCTGCCAAGTGTGCTGCACCCCATTTTTATTCTTCTAGTTATTTCACTCTCATGATCCAGATCTGCTGGCACTACCCGCCCTAAGTAGATGTATTCCCTTAGCACTTCCAACACCTCGCTGCGAATCATGAACTGCTGCTTCCTTCAAAGAGTGTTCAACACTACTTTAGTTTTCCACATATTAATTTTTAGACCCATCATTCTGTTTTGCCTGTCTAAGCCACTGATCGTGCTTTGCAATTCATCCCCTTCAGTGACCTAGCAGGGCCTGTCATCAGTAAATTGCAGATTACTAAGGTGTTCACCATTACTCTCATCCCAAACTGCACCCACTGCAGGTCTCTGAATGCCTCCTGTAAACAAGCAAGTGAATAACATTAAGAGATTGTGTCTCCTTACCGACAACCTTCCCTATTTGTATTTTATTGCAGTCTTTATGTAGGACTGTGGTGGCTTTGCAGCCATTATAGATATCTTCCAAAATTTTTACATAAAGCGCTTCTGCCCCCCCACCCCCCGGATTCCGTAACGCCTGCGTGACTGCTGAGGTTTCGACGGAGACAAATGCTTTCTCATAATCTCTGAAAGCAACACATAGGGGTTGGTTATATTCTTCGCATTTCTCTATCACTTGATTGCTATTGTGAATATGGTATATCATCGATTAGCCTTTACAAAAACCTGCCTGATCATTCGGTTGATTGAAGTCTAAAGTTGTCCTGACTCTATTAGCAATCACCTTAGTAAAAACCTTGTAGGCAATGGACAGTAAGTTGATCGGTCTAGATTTTCGAGTCCTTAACGTCTCCCTTCTTATTGGAGTAAGATGACGCTAGCGTTCTTCCAAGATTCCAGCAAGCTCGAGGTCATAAGGCATTATGTATACAGGGTGGCTAGTATTTTAGTGCAATCTCCCCAACATCCTTCAATAGATCTGCTGTTATCCTCACCAGCTGCTTTCGCCCTTTGCACTGCTCCCAAGGCTTGTTTACTTCCTTTTTCATTACTGGCGGGAGAGAGAGAGAGATATGCACTTTGTAACAAATTAAGCGCCTAGTAAGTCTTAGGTCTTTTGCACCAGGGCTAGTTGGTCGGCCAGTTGTGCCAACCCCAGCCAGGCAAACCAGGTGGGGGATGAGGAATGTAGGGGGATTACAGTGCGATGGGGCATCGCAGTGCTCTAGGCTGACATATGGTTGGGGGGGCAGTTCGGACAAGAGGGATCGGAATGCGCCTGAAAGAGGAATAACCAGGCTGGAGAGAGGAGTGTGTTCAGCTGAATTTTTCGGATGAGGTGGGTCTGAGCACATCTCTCTCTCTCACTAACGTCCTTACTACACTGGCTACAGTATAGATTTCCAACATATTTCTTTATCAAACAGTCTTTCTTGTTAAGCTTGAGGTTCAAGAAATGATGCCTCCATCTTGATGTTAATGTGAGACAAAGCAATAGGTGCCACCTCGGTATACAGATGTGAATATATAGGGTGCAACCATTACAGGCTGGCTGTGCATAAACTAAGCAATGCTCAGAACACATTGAGTGGCACGTGCCATCCACTGCACAGATTTTTAAGAAATCCAATACCAAGACTGACACACAAAGGAAAGAAGCAGGCAGAACAACAGTAGACTTTCCAATGAACGGTTCAGATGATATCAGCAAGTCTGGTTGACAGAAAGGGATGGCACTGGGCTTACAACCGACCTAATTTCCTGACACAGATTCCTCTGGGACAAGTACATGAATGCACTGGAACCAACAACACCCACAAAATGCATTATCGCCTATTCCTGGCACGTGCACAGCTTAGCTTACCAAGAACATGAAGAATTCTTTGTCTATGAAAAGAACAGACAACTCAGTAATGCAGTTAATGCCTGGTTTCCTAACCTACATCATCTGCAGCAATTGTTGTCACCTCGTTTGCCTTGCATAACCATTACTGTGCTGGGTCATCTGCAATCAACCAACTTCACTAAACTTCTCCTAATATGTATACGTTGCAGCGATGTTCAATGTCGCCGTATACCTGCCTAACGTCCCCAACAATGCGATCATACCACACAGCATAATACAGCCAATCACCCAAGTTCTGCAACCTGTACCTCGCATATTTTAAATTGTAAATATTTGGTCTCAATAATGGAATGTGTGAAGTATCACTACATAAGGTGTCAAAAGGGGCAAATTCAAACAGCCACATCTCAGACAGCATTGAACATGATGCTTTAGAAGGCACACGCATCTTGTCACCTGCGTCAGAATTGCTCCAATTAGTTTTTTTTTTTTTATCTGTGACTGATCCGCAAAGTATATATAGTAACGAGCAGTTCATAGGATCTCAGCTTAATTGAGAGACTAACAAACCCAAAGGTAAAGGAATATCAGAGCCACTTATCGCTTGGCGTGTTCTTAGCCCCATGGAGGAGTCTTTGTCGGCTGGAATACGTATTTAAAGAACTTAACTTTCGAGCATGCAGTTATTCTTTTAGCAAGGTGTAATTTTCATCCATTAGCTAGCAGGGAGGAAACAGCGTATGCTGGGCCCTCCCAACTAGGTGTTCGACTTTAAAAATAGGAGCAGCGATTTGGCAGTTCAGTACAGTTATTAAATAACTCACAAGTCTTACCAGACACGTAAATAACTGATGGCTGGCATCAAAGGAGAGGTGGGAAATATTCAGTTAGCAACCAGCAGTTTCCACTTTCATAGGTGCAAACGGTCTCCGCCGCGAACCTCTCAAGGATGTCAAACCTGGAGAGCTCAATGCGCTGAGGCAGAAAGGTCAATGCTTTATAAAAGACTGCCGCATGGGATATTATCGTCAGATTAGCGCATGATGACCCCGCGGCGCAGCCACAAGAAAACTCACAGAGGCAGGTACAGGTACACAAGGTCGTGGGACAGCCGTTTTGATGGCGCAGAACTCGGTCGGGTAGCGGTCCTCCGACGCGTAGATGTGCTGCACTCACTACACGTGCTGTACAACTACCGAGCGCGCTTGAAGCAGAGCACCGCAACTTGTATTAAACTGAAACGATGTCGGGATTCGGACCGGAACTAGCACGTCTGGCTGCCGCCGGGAAGTGTGTCCTTTTGGAATCGCCGGAAAATACGTAACGTCGACGTCACTGATACGTAGATTTTACGTCATTTTAGCGGAATTTTTAAGTATCGTCAAAAGCACGGTCGTGTTATTGTGAAACATTCGCAGTAATATGCCCGCAAAAACCAAATCAACCACCCTTGAAAACATCGATAAAACGTCACAATGCTGATGCGACGTTGCACGGATGCAAGATATCGTGCAAGCGTGATAAATAAATCTCCGCGAAATGATAAGCGAGAGGCGTTTCTTTGCCTGCGATAGTTTGCATATGCACGTCGTTTTGGCTTTATCGTTTATTCAAGCTCGGTAGCCTGCATAATTGAATTGTTGAGAATGGTTTGTGCGCTGTGACCAGCACAGAAATCTCGTTCCGAGTTCTGTGCACTTGCCCGTTTGTCAGTGACAAATGTGGGTGCCGTGGATATCCTTCCACGGTCCACCTGAATAAACTATTGCTGGATGCCGCGGCAAACAGCTTATATGCACGCGAATGTCCGGACCCCGTAGAGTATCTGTTACGGGTCCAATTGGACTTATTTTTGGAAATGTGGCGAAGAGTTTTAAGGATGCTTCACTCCCGCCACCGGTTGGCCCGGTATTGCACTACCTCCGGGATCGGCCTTGTCTTTAGCGCGTCTTTACTATCCTGTCTTTCTATCCCATCTTTCAACTCTCCTACTTTCTGCACGTGGTAGCGATTGTGGCTCGGCTTGAGCCAGTGAGCAGGCCTGTGCACTTTCCTTTTCTTTCTTCCTGGCAACAACAACAACAGACAGACAAGCAGCTTGCGCAGAAAGAGAGCCTGCAAATAGTTCAGATGTAATAACGCATATATCAGTGACATTATTTTCATCTTCACGCTATAGCTGGATTTAAACTCCGAGGAACAACTTCAAAAATATACAAGCACAGCACTAACAGAACTATCTAGGAAGTACGAGCCGCAAATGAAGTCGATAACTCTGTTATAGCCGCCGGATAAAGAATACACTTGTGGAGGCTAAAGTCATACTCACGTACGTTCTTCAACCTATGGGATTGAAATGATGTATATTTGCTGTCAAACATGGCGCCTATGGGTCTAAATCGCTTTCCGAACGTCCTAGAAACTTTTTTTCCCCTGATAATTACGTGGAAGACCGTATCATTTTCAAGAGCCTATGAACATTATTCGAAATATGGTTAAATTTGAAAAGCTTGTCTAGAAGAATGGATCAGTGATTTTAATTCCCCACAGCAGGTCTAAGCCACGGCGAAAAAAAAATGTATTTCTTAAAATTATATTCCGCGTCTTCACGCGCATGTTTTATCGTATCACATGATGTGGCCCTCCACCGTCCAAATCGTTTAGTAAATGAAAACTCACTGCACTTGGAGCTGCGGGATAACGCAGCTCCAAGCCCTGTACACACTATGTGTCGAGGATTGCGCGAATCCGTATGAATACTCGCCACAGGTTCCCGTGCAAGCATTTGAAAGCTTGACTAAACTGGCAGCGTAATTCATTAGTGAGTTTCTGATTAATTTTGTGTAAGGATCCATATCAAAAGATCCGCGGAAGTGGCTCAATGTCTTTGAAGTTTGGCTGCTGAGCACAAGGTGAACGCGTTAGACGAGTTCTGTCCCATCCACAGAGAGTTTTGTCCTTGTATATTTTTGAAGTTGTTCTCTGCCCTTCCTCACTCATTTTATCTTTACCCTATGGGCCCTAATGAGATCATAGCCAATTTAAGAACAAGTGGGTCTGGTTTATATGGTATGCTTCCCTAGATTGTGAAAATAATATCGTCATTGCCAGCTTGAAGTATTGAAACATCACTACAGTCTTTAAAAAAGACGACTTAGAAGTTGTCTCAAATTATAGACCTAGTGCTACCTTTTTTTTTTTTTAAGCGAAGTAATTGAAAAGTTCTGGTAACTCTTCGAACAAGCTACTTTAACGAAATTAACTTGTTTTCACCGCATCAGTACGAATTTCGCCCAGGCTACACAACCGAATTAGCACTATTATGTTTTGCAGGTTAAATAAACACGCTTTAGATAATGGACTTATATAGTTGGATCAGTGCTTAGATTTTACCAGGACATCTGATACAATTATTCATGAAATTCTTCTCAAACTTCACTCAGGTAGTTAATGTTACATCTTGAGAAAACGAAGCAGCACGAAAAAACGGGGACGAAAAAGACACACATACGACAGGACGAATGCTGCGTATGTGTGTCTTTTGTATGTGTGTCCTATGTGTGTCGTATGTGTGTCTTTTTCGTCCCCGTTTTTTCGTGCTGCTTCGTTTTCTCAAGATGGATCATTACCAACTGGCCCAAACTTCGGTGCTTTTGAATGCATAGTTAATATTAACGGCACTCTCTGACAATCTAAACTTGTAACCAGGAGTGTACCACAAGGTTCAATCGAAGGCCCGCTATTATTCTTCATTTACATGAATGATCTACTTAACTGTCTTGCTTTTTTCTAATCTATTGTTTTATGCAGACGACACAACCATATACACTGTCCCATGTCCAGGACACCTCCAGACAGACGCTCGGCGCGCGTTCCGACCAGCTTCCGCTTGCATGCACTCCCGTCCACCGCAGCAGCCGCCGTCTCCTGGGACTAGCCCCCGAGTTTGGCCCTTTACTCGAAGAGGCGCCCATTCATAGCCCCGGTGAGCATATACCCACGAGCATACCATTTATGGCGAAAGCTAGCGCGTCACCCTTGACGCTTCAGCAACGCCGTGTGCAGGCCAGTTTCCATGGCGCCACTTTTGAAGACGTTGAAGACTGGCTTCACCAGTTTGAGCGGGTGGCCGATTTCAACCAGTGCAGCCCTGCACAGAAGCTGCGGAACGTTTATTTCGCACTGGAAGACGAAACCGAGACTTGGTGCGAGAACAGGTAGGCCGATATCTATAGCTCGGATACCTTTCACCACCAGGTCCGGGACACGTTTGCTAGCACGGACCGCCGGGATCGTGCACGGCGCCTCCTGGACGTTCGCGTACAAAAGCCTAATGAGAGCGTTGTCAAGTTCGCCGAGGACGTGACCCGCCTTTGTCGGCGCGCTGACCCCGATATGGCGGAAGCCCCCGCAGACTGTGACAGACTTCATAAAAGAAGCTACCGCCATTGCGCGGGCTTTGCTGCAGCGCTGCCGCTGAAACGACTCCTTGTGCGGTGAGCCATGCAGCAGTGCGGCCGCCTTCTGCGTGTCTATCGACAGTTCGTCTTTGCGTGGGCTGTTACGGGCGGTGGTCCGTGAAGAGCTCCAGAAACACAACCTCTCCTGATCCGACAGCTGCGGCTCTCTGGCAGTCTGTTATTTTGCGTTGACTACCGGAAACTTAATAACCAGGTCACAAAAAAGATGGCTCTCACCGAAGAAGAAAGATGGCAGTCTGCGATTTTGCGTTCACTACCGGAAACTTAACCAGGTCACAAAAGATGACTCTCACCGAAAAAGAAAGATGGCAGCCTGCGATTTTGCGTTCACTACCGGAAACATAACCAGGTCACAAAAAAAGATAGCTCTCGCCGAAGAAGAAAGCTGGCAGTCTGCGATTTTGCGTTCACTACCGAAAACGTAACCATCTTCGGGAAACCGGTCGATCATCGTCGCCACAAATTACCTTACGCGCTACGCTGAAACCAAGGCCCTCCAGCGCGGCACAGCAACCGAGGCTACGAAATTTTTCGTCGAACACATTGTCCTGAGGCATGGCGTCCCGGCACTTAACGGATGGCGGCACCGCTTTCACTGCGAAATTCTTGGAGTGACTGAGTGACACTAATCCGAGTGGCACTACAAGCGCCTACCATCCCCAGACAAATGGCCTGAACGAGCGCCTTAACAAAACTCTCGTCGACATGCTGTCCATGTACGTTAACGTTGAGCATCGATCTTGGGACGATATCCTGCCATATATTATTGATTCATATTGCAGCGAAGAAGCACACACACACAGAGAAGGAACACGCAAAAAACACGGACGAACGCTGCTTCACAACTGGTTTACTGCGAAAAGAATTCAAGCTTAAAATGGCTCACGCATCTGCGCACTACAGAAAGAAAACCAAAACAAACACGTGCCACGAAATAACATCTTATCGTATTGCCGCGAAAAGGTTGAATTCCGAAGCGTACAAAAAAACGGATGCATCACTAATGCAGCAATCTGCTTTTTCCTTTATGTGAAAGGCCTCCAGGAGTTCACGTGCCGTTTTATACTTGCTTCTGCCTAGGATTCGAACACTATCGAAACGTGGCGAACATGTCACGCATGACTGGCAGTGCCTAACCAAGTGCACATTCTCTTTGTTCTTTAAATTCCTTTGGTGCTCCCCTAGCCGGTCGTTAATACATCGCCCCGTTTGACCGATGTACACTTTTCCACATGAAAGTGGCAGCTCGTATACCACCTCAGAAGCGCATTGCACATAGGGCGTAGTGTGCTTTTTTCCACACCCGCTTCTCCTTGTTTCGCTTCCGGAAATACGAGGGCACAACTTTGACAGCTTCACCGGCGCCGAAAAAACGAGCGGCACCCCATACCTGTTCGCAACCTTCTTCATGTTATGCGACACCTTGTGTAGGTAGGGGGCAACTTCCGGTCGCAGGTTCATGTTCCTTTCTTTCTTCTTGGAGTTCTCTGTGCGTGCCTTCACTTTTTTCAGGCAAGCTTCTGCAACAGAAGTGTACTATTATGCACATTAAGCAATTGTCCCGTCTTTGATCTCCAAGTTAACTGGACCCCTTTCCTTCCCTTTTCCAATCTCTCAGACTACATACTATTACCACTCCTTTTCCCGTCAAAACTTTCCTGTATCCAGTAATTAACCGCCTGTGTCTTGGCCACTCCCCCGTAGTGGGTATGTGCCAGCAACGTCTGAGGCCTTCCTTCCTTCCTTCCTTCCTTCCTTCCTTCCTTCCTTCCTTCCTTCCTTCCTTCCTTCCTTCCTTCCTTCCTTCCTTCCTTCCTTCCTTCCTTCCTTCCTTCCTTCCACCTCTCTGTGCTGTTGCAGCTTCTCAGAGCTTCTCGGTGTTGGCGTTTCTCTGCCGTCTAGGAGCGAGTTACCAACATCAACTGCTACCTGACAGTACTAAAAACAGATGCCTAAACACATTAATCAATTAACTAAACTTGGATTCAATCAATTTTTTTGCTTGGTGCATGCGTAATCTTCACATTAATCCCGCAAAGACTAAATTCACGCTATTTCACAGTGCCCGACGAATAACTGACGCTTCATTTTTAGTGCCACTACTGACCAGAACTTTGTTAGAGCAAGAAGTACAATGTTTTCAGGTGTTATTTTAGATCTCTATTTTAAATTTTATGGGCATACAAAACTGATTTGCTTCAAGAAAGGTGACGTTTGGATTGCAAATAATAATGAAAACTCGGTCTTACTTTCCCCAACACACAATGATATAACCCTTTACAACGCATTCATTCACTGTAAATTACAGTACTGTCTTTCGTACTGGGGTAATACTTACGCTACTCAACTTCAACAACTCCAACACTTGCAAAATTAAGCACTAAAACCTGCTACATTTAACCGTTTGTGCCTCTCTTCATTGATTTATACTATGACTACGGTACCTTATCCAGCATAATTAAGTTATCACTAACAATTTTAACGGTATTAAGAAACAAAATAACTCATCTTCTGGTGTATCACTTCTTTAGTTAATCATAATAATACAAGAATGAAAATATTATTCAGCCTAATACTAAAACAAATTACGGAAAATTTACAGCGAACTTCATGTATCAGTTATCCAATGAGATTAAATCATGTGGAACATTACAGTATTCAAGAAAAAATAAAATAATATATGTTAATCGCAATTGCCCAATGTCAAAGGATATTGTGAACGCTGTTTTTTTTTTATTCCTGTTCTGTATGAAATTGCGTTTGATGTTGAGTACTGCGTTTTCACTGCTCTAATAATTGTTTTTTGCTGATCTTACTGTTCTTGTTACTGTTGTAGGGTTCTTGCTCACATATATATTTTGCATCTGTATTCATAGTTATTAACCTCAAACAATAATTCGGTTATTTCTTTCTAATCAAGGTCACTGTATTTTGAATGTTTATGCACTATATATATTTAACGAAGTGTTGCTGCTACCTTCTACATACCTTTTATGCACAGCATGTATATCAGCTAGGTCCCCCTGACGGTTGTGTAACTTTGGACCACTCCCTGTATTTTGTGAATATATGTACTGAAAATAAAATACCGAAAAAATAAAAATAAGGGATGAGCACAGAGTGAGCACAAGGCAAAGGTATCGAATCCTGTCCACGGCGACGGAATTCGACAGAAGCGCAGTGCAAAAATGCCCGTGTGCTGAGGGCGGTATCCGCAGCGCAAACGACGCGACGAGTTCTCGCCAGGCATGTCAAGCTGTCGCTCTCATGCGCAGCACACTTTGGGTGACAGACCGCAGTTTTCGTTTTCATCTTTTGAGAGCATATATCCCTCATTTTCAAAAAATAAAAATGAGCTGCCTGTCAATGTGGCGAGTTCATTTCTGGCGCGCGGTGCCTTTCTTGCTTTCTGTCCCGTTCGCGGGCTCATCTTTCAGGACACGTCGGACATGTGCTCGTCTGCTGAGGTGCGTACTATATTAACGCTCTGGTTCTATATATTCTGAGGCTACAGCAAACAAATCGCTTCAAAATGCCGAAGAAAAAAATTTTTTTTTTGGTGGAACTGAGCAAGCCGGTGGGGGGGGAGGAGTGATTGCTGAAGAACTATTTCCAATTCACGTGGATGGGCACCGCTTCCTGACGCTTCCTTTCGGCGGCCGCGTTTCGACGGAGGCGAACCGCTAAGGCGCCCGTGTGCTGTGCGATGTCAGCGCACGTTAAAGAGCCCCAGGCGGTCGAAATATTATTCCGAAGCCCTCCGCTACGGCACCACTTTCTTCTTTTCTTCTTTCACTCCCTCCTCTGTCCGTTCTCTTACAGCGCGGTTCATGTGTCCGCCGATATGTGAGACAGATATTGCGCCATTTCCTTTCCCCCAAAACCAATTTCCAATTTCATTCGAGATTTTGAAGCGGGAGTTTTACACTAGGCTACCAGTCGAGCATTTCGCGGTACAGGCGAGACTCCAGTTGTGCGCATGCGCCTTTACCATGGCAACTGGGGAGGAGGAGTGGGTGCGCCGCGCGCTCTGTAGTTTCCCTCCCTCCTTTATCCTTTCCTTTACGGCGCGCTTCGGGTGTCCACCGAGATATGTGAGCATGGTACATGCGGGAGGCCAGTTGTGCGCATGCGCCGTTACCATGGCAACCGAGGAGGAGGAGTGGGTGCGCCGCGCGCTTCGTCGTTTCCCTCCCTCCTTTATCCTTTCCTTTACGGCGCGGTTCGAGTGTCCACCGATATGTGAGACGGTTACTGTGCTTTGCGCGCTCGCGGCGCCATCTGACATGACGTCACACCGCGCGGCTCGCCGCCGCCGCCGTTTGGTATGACGTCACACCGCGTTCATCACCCGAACAGCGCGTCGTCGCATACGCAGCATTGCTTATAAAAAGCGGAGATGTAATCGGTGGCTGTATCGCAAGGCTTGATACGGATGCACAGAAGGCGAGTCCAGCCGCTGCTAAATGGCGATACAGACTCTTCCGCTCCTGAGGTTGTCGCCTGGCAGTTGGCCACTCAACAAAGAGAGAATGAGCGTCAGAAGGCGAAGAGAGCAGTGGAGACGCCCTAACTGAGAGAGGAACGCCTTGCCAAACGGAGACGCCAGACTGCCGAGCGTAATAGACGCCGCATAGCCGCCGAGATGGAGCCTATGGAAGGCGTCAGTCAACGGCAACCAACCGAAGAGGATGTGTAGGCCCGTCGTGTGACTGATCACACCATTCGAGTTTCCGAAAGTGCATCTGCGACCCGGACATTTCAAGCGGACATGTCTCTCATTGCTAAACATACAGTGCCAACAACAAGCTCAGCCAGGGAGTCGTACCTCCCGATACGTATATCCTGGCATAGCGGAGCTAAGCCACTGCCATTTTTTTAGTTATTATAGCTAATAAATCTTCTCTTTCTTCACATATCCAAAAAAAAAACAATATGATGTATATAGGAAATGGCGCGTGAAAGCTATTTCCTTCACCGCATAGCAGGAAATTAAACATATATAATTCACGGTACCCATTTTCCGCCTCATATATATTGAGTGCGTTCCGAGCGATCACAAGTATACGGAGGTGCGCGACCGCTGTGTTCGCGGGTTCAGTGCCCGGCCTAGGCCTGGCTGCGACTATGCATACCTAGCGATTCTGGACAAAAGCATTTTTGAACAGGAAATCACTTATGCACGCAATTTTTTTATATAATGTAAGATTTCACTATAACAATCAACATATCTGCAGATCACCCGACGCCAGTTTTGACTTTTCTTCCATTAACACTTTTGCTATCGTCAAAAGCATTATCCCCACTGGTGTTCTATTGAAGTCTTAGCTGTTCGATGGACACTTTAAAAGAAAGATTTTGCTATATATCAGAACAATGGACCATTACCTTCAATATTACCGTAAAATATCTTACAATATTCCAACTTAAACATTTTTATCCGAAATTGCTGGACATGCAGGTAAAATGTGTGTGCTTAGAAATAAATTTATTGCAGGGCTGCCTTGCGACCCAGTCGCCTTGTGTTTATACCAGCGGACGAAGCATGAACATCACTTCCAGGCATTTCAAGTGATTGGTTGATGTGACGGCGCCGATATAATTTTTAAGGCGAAATCCTTTAACGGCTCATGCTGCGTCCGTCCGTCCATTACGCTCTTAAAAAATGGCCTCCGAGATTACTCGCCCGTGCTAGTTCACTGCGCATGCTTGAGGTGACGCCACCGCGCTAACGGCTTTCGCCCCACCGCACTTTAGTTCAACAAAGTGCCCCCTGAATTTTCCCCCATCATGCCGCACCCTGTAAACCTTTGCGGCCGATCGCAAATGTGCACGTTCACTAATATTAGAGAGTTATAGCTTAGCGCCATCCGCGATCCGCTACCGTGGTCCGCTTCCGCGAGGCGCCACTGCGCATGCGCAGAACGCCTTGAGGGCGCCAGATGGCGCCACATGCCCATAATCTGCATGCGCGCCTGCGGCGTCGGGACCAATCAGTGCGTACTCAGTGGCGCCCACGGAAGCGGTTCACGGTAACGGATCTTCTAGTTACAAGGCTCAAGGTGGCGAAAGTTTATCCCAAGAACATCATTATACTCACTGCCCGGAACCCTTTTTACAGGCGATATCCTGCATTTATTGACTCATAACGTCAGCGAATAAGCACGAACACAAGAGAAGAAACACGCAAATTAACACACGGACGACGCAGCGTTCGTCCGTGTGTTTGCGTGTTTCTTCTCTTGTGTTTGTGCTCCTTCGCTGCCGTTATGAATAAAGAAAGTTACCAACTAGCCAAAACCTTGTTTCAATCAAATCCTTCATTTACTCGCACAATGGACGCATTTTTTTTTTTCGAAAAAGAAAATGTGAGAATTTGAGGGGTGCACCTATTACTAGGAGTAAATATTCAGTAAAAATCTGAACCGGTTAAAAAAGGAACAAAATTAAATTGGTAGAACAGTACTTCCGGTACGACTCACCCCCTAAATAAGACAAAACGCATTCTCAGTACGGTTTCCGGGCTCGAGAGCAGAATCCGCAACTCTATCCCAAAGCCGCACGTATAACTGGCGTAGCTGCCCATAAGTATGTTCGACGAGAGTACAACTATGGAGTACGACCACCTGAGGATCTTTAAACTGCACTGACATCGCACAGCACACGGGCGCATAAAATAAATTTTTCCCGCGTTGAAATAACCCGCGAAATATGAAAAAAAAACACATGGCAACTGCTTGCATATACCAAGACAGCAGCTGCTCTCAAACGAGGAACTTGTGAAGTTAGCTGCATATGTGCTCGATGGTGCCGCGAACGTGACAGGGCAAAACCAATGAGGTGGGCGCTAACCATGGCACTGACGACCAAATTGAAGTAAAACGCGTTCAGGGCGGAAGACAGCGGGCGATTGGAAATAAGTAGTGAAGAGTCAAGAAAAGCGAAAAATAGCTCACATTTTCAAGGAGGTGAGTTATATAGTGCTAAGCGCTTCCGCCACGTTTTGAGCCTCGCACGAGATCCGTACCACGCCAACGCACGATGCGACGACGTAAACGCTCGCCGCTAAGGGCGGGATTTTCAAATCGTCAAATTAGAAACCCATGACCAACAATAATATGGTTACCCGGACACGAAGGGATCACGGGCAATCTGAACGCAGACGAGGCCGCCCGAGCACTCTCCCCCTCCAGGAGGACAAAATCCTGCGTGCGGAAGATCCGACCCCCCTTGACACGACTTACCCTGAAGTAACAATACAGAAGCGCAGGAGGAACCCACCCTCCCCAGACAGAAGCCTGGACATTACCACTTAGACCACATGGAGCAGATTACAAACACATATCCCAACCTGCACATACTGAATAAGGTGAACCCATCCAATATCGGTGCAGCGGTAAACCCACCCCGTACCATTTAAAATTGACGCGCAACAAACAAAATGCTCCCAGCAGACTCCACACCCAAACCGACATGGGAGGAAATGCAGGCCAGCGATGACCCTGCCACCCAGGTCTGCCTAGCAGACAGAGTAGAGCGGCTAACCATCTCCAGTGGAGCCCTAAGGGGGCCCACACACTGAGGGTTTATATATAACCAATAATAAACATGTCTTTCTCCCCCTATCAGGACATGCATGTATATAACTTTCACAGTGAATGTCATTAAATTAATCAATATATCAGTGGCTTTTTTTTTTCGTACTATAGAACTCTAATTTCCCATTTTCACATAACTCCAGCGATTCAAAAGTTGATATTTTTAGCGCGCATGCGTGCCCACACACACACGCACAGAACAGTGTACTCTGGAACATATGTATAGTGCATAACACACGAGCTTGAACAAAACGGTTACTGCAGGGATATGACTCTAAAGTGCCCTGTACCCGGCACATCAGGACACCTGCTGGGGCCGAGACAACCGAAATAAATTTTGATCTGAATTCCGCACGCATATCAGTTGCTTCGATCGTTTCAATCCATTGCATTCCTGCTTACCAAAAACACTCAAAATTTGGCGTTGCGCTGATGTCGAGTCCGAGCTCATGTGGTTCACTCCACTTTTGCTTCCCATGGCACGTAGCGATACATAGGCAAGAATGCGTTGTCGTAGCACATATCTTAACAGCATTGGGTGCACTGTGTGAACATCTGTGTGGTCCGTACTTCCAGCTATGTGACTGCGCGAGATTTAAAATGAGGAGCGGGAGCATGCAGCACGGCATCAAAGAGAGGTCGCAAGATTGAAACTCTGCCATGGAGGTTCGATGGAGGCGAAATGCAAAAAAACGCCCACATGCTGACTGCTGTCAGCACATGCTAGAGAGCCCCGAAGTGGTTGAAACATTTAAATGAACTTGAAGCCATACGCTACTGCTATTTTTTGCCTCCTTTCACCACCTCCATATCATCCATTCCACCACATGGTGTGGTTCAGGTGCTAAAGACAGTCTCTGCCTCCATCCTTCAATTATGAAACATATGTCGTTCAAATGCTTAGATCTTCGAACAAAGCAACCTCAATGGAAGGGCACTTTGGCACCTGTGTGTCATCCTCTTTTATTTGTAGTACCTTTGTGCTCGCCATGTGCACTTAAGAAAAAAAGTAACGTCAATATCCTGCCTGCTCCTCCTAGAAAGTCAGAAAAACAATAAGATTCATCCGGGCTACACTGCAGGTCTGAAATGTGTAAATTGATGTAGCATTAGCAGCACGAACTAGTGATATGTATTCACCTTTCAAGTCTTTTACACTGCCCATACGTAGCCAATTGATTCTCAGTACGCCGCCTTTGCCATTAAAGTGTAACAATGGGGGGGAAAGAGTCATAAGTATTGAAATAATGCATTGAATGGAGTACAGCTGCTCGCTGTTGCGACATCAGCTCTGCAGTCTCTCACATCTGCACTCTGTTTTAAGGGCGGCTCTCATAGCTCATCCTCTTGCATTTCAAATGGGGGGAGGTGCCCTAAAACACAGCTGCATAGAAAAAAAAAGAGAACAAAAATGGCAGTCCGGTCTTCAGCAGAGTAGGGCACCTTGCAAGCACTTTTCAATGCACAAATTTACACTATGTGGTATAAAAAAAGGAAATAAAAAAAAGACGACTGGATATGCATGAAACCAAGTGTTCGCATCACACAGTTGCAGAGTGGGCCAGTTAGTGGAAGGTCCTCAAATGCACTTTTTGCACATAATTATGTTGAATACCAAAGAGAAAAATGCAAATACTAGCAACTGCAAGCATGCTTTATTAGCACAAATGCACTTACACAAGGAAAAGTGTGTACAAAATAGCCTGCAGCAACAGAAACAGATGCACATGTGCAAAAAATCTGCATGGCACTTTACTTCAGTATGCATTGCAAATACCCGTGCTCTTAATTCAACAAGTGACGTTGAAAAGAAATGACTCGAGTGTTCTGAAAACAAGTTGGCTGAACAACAGTGAAGTAAATAAAAATAAAAGAAGTACATGCCCAAGAGGATTATAAAAAGCACCACAATGCAAGCTTTCCGGTGAGATCAATCGTACAAAACAGCATCGGAGCTGTCTTCGTCTGCCTTGCTTTCGGGAAAAATGACAGACATCTGAATAGGCCGCCGTGGGAACTCCATCTGCTGGCACGTCAGTTTCAGGAGTTGCTGTATGACAACATTGCGTGCGTCGATTTCTTCTTGCAGGTTGTGGTGCTCTTCAAGCAGAGGTGCCAAATCAATTGAGCGCTCTGAAATTGAATATTAATAATAAGTGGGTTCACTGATGGCCTGATATACTGCTCTGTAAAAACTAAGTTTACAATAATGCTCCGTTACATAGGGCTAGTAATTTAGTTTTTAGCTGTCCGGCAAGGGTAAGGTGAGACGCAAACTGAACCCCCAAAACAGTTACAAATAGGGAAAATTCGTATCAAAAACTGGTAACAGAAAAACATTACACAGACTCCAAGGAACGAATATTTCTTCTTGTGAACTTATTTCCTATGCCTATGCAATGTTTTCTGCGAAACTTAGTCTGAAATTGCCATTTTTATTATGAGTCACTGACACAGTCATTATGCCTACTTGGTCACACTTTATACAGCTACAATGATTTAACTTAGTTCGAACTCCTTTATTTATTAAGGACCCCTTTTATTTCCATTCTTCAGTTTCTCATACATAGATCTAATGTAATGGAATGATTACAATGAATGTGATCATAAAAATTCTACAGAATTCCCAAAACGACACAAGAAATATCTAATCTTATTTAAAAGCATCTACTTATTCCAGGAAGAAATAGAAATTAAACCACTTGGAATACTTTCACAGAGTATCCGTGTAATGAAAACACTTACGCCTGATTAGTTGAGAGAGCTTGGAACACAGTTGCTGGAGCTGTCCACAGTCCATTTCAGACACTAAAAAGGGGGAAAAACAATCTGAACAATGTTAAATATTGCTACAATATCATAAAAAATTAAGATGTGCTGGCTACTAATCAAAAGCTTGTTGAACTATGTGAGAAAAGTTTTGTAGAAAAAATTCGATGTGGCATAACTGCCACATTCACAATAACAAGATGTTTTCTACAAAGACGACAAACTGTTCAGCAGATAAAATGGGCAAATTGGAATTGCGCACAGTTAATAATCCTATACTCACTGTTAAATTGAGGCAAGCATGACTGTATTGCCTGTGCAAAGGCAACTAACTATAAATGCTTCTGTCTAAATTGTTCACTAGCTTATACTGAGACCAATACAAAGGTAGTTTTTTTTTTTTTGTGCAGTGGGTACCCCCAAAGCAAAGCTTAGCATTGGTACTTGCCTAGCATGCTCAAAATACATTGAAATACACCCTATCTGCATTAGGCTTAAACAGTAAAACAATTTTTTCTGTGAAAGAAAAGTGCTTCAACTTGCATAAAAATGACATGTACTCTCACCAAATGAGAAAAAAATGATGGCAGGTGTTTCACCTTTCTAGTGACTGACTACTTATAATCTGGCAATGCAATTTATTATTATTATTTTAAGCAAAACAGCAAACTAACATAATCAGACGTGGATGATGTAGAACTCACCACAAAATACCAACCAATACCTCAGCAGATGTTAGCCTGCAGTTAAAAAAGGTGAGCACGTGTTTCCAGAAGGCAGAAAGATAAGACGAGGTATAACCTACACTCTTTAAATGACTTCCACTCCCACCCAGAGGGCTGCGATGTGCAAGTCCTGCTGTTGGGCACTTTGGCCTTGGCAGCCCCACTTCCTCCTGTGTGGACATCAGCACTTTCCCAGAGATAGGTGTCTGGGGGACTTCGATCTTCGCTTCTTCTGGCATCTTTTGTGCCGCCAGCTAGAGACAGCTTGTTGATAATGGGCACTTGACTCGTGGCAAGCAAAGGTGGCCTGCCGTCATGGCCACTATATCTTGTGTCAGCAGCCATATATCCCGAGAGGGCTTTCGTCTAGCAAGTGAAAAGGTGCGCAGATTGACATGGTGGTCTCTCGACAGTTGTTTTAAACGTTCATCTGAAAGAGGACACAATATTTTGAAAGAAATTAGGTAAGCAGGTTACTCACGTTGCAAGAGCACGGCAGCTGAAAAGTGCACACGCGGCACATATGAACAATATGCGTTTTAGGGCGCAGCTGTGCAGAGCAGCC
This sequence comes from Amblyomma americanum, assembly GCF_052857255.1. Lineage (NCBI taxonomy): Eukaryota > Metazoa > Arthropoda > Arachnida > Ixodida > Ixodidae > Amblyomma > Amblyomma americanum. The sequence goes on from NC_135502.1 coordinate 52,915,443, forward strand.
GGACTATTTCCCATGCACATTTGCAACAAAGAGTACTGACTTCTTGAGCAAGGTGAGTATCTGCTTGTTTTAATTCTGAGCAAGCCAAATAAAACTCTACACCTGCAACTAAGAACACAAGCTCCTCCAACTTGCAGATCCTAGTGAAAAAATGTTCGGAGCAAATTGTGTGAACTGCAAACCATTAACTACCGAAGTTAGCTTGATCCTTAAGCGATTTCGGTTCAGCAATTATTACACAATAATATGTCAAAAACGCAGCGCTGAGACTTATTGTGAGTAAAATCCGTGCACATATGCAACCTTGAATTCTGCAAGCGTATGGAAATGCACAGCCGCTTTGAGACTCGATAGTTAAATAAAAGTTCACTAGTACCATATCATCGATGAAAGAGTAGGTGCGACAAGTGCTCTCAAGAAGGGTGCACTGCTGACGGGCCGTTCAGGATGAACTACGGAGCAGGTGTCTGAAGCTTACACTCAATACGCGACGAAGAAGTAAAAGAGAACAAACAACTCTGAGATGCAAGTGTTCGGTCGTATTGCACAGATGTTCCAAGAGCACCTTTGCAGCCTGCGGAGACTCCTTTGACAAGACAATTTATACGCCGGTTAAGGGCACTTTCCCATGACCGTAGTTCGCGTTATTTACAACGCACGGCAATGGATAAGAGAGATGTCCAGAAGTTGAATTTGAATCACCCACTGGAGTTTCGTTATCGGCATCCGTACAAGCGCGGGTGCGTTTGCAAGTCCGCAGAACACTAAACAAGGTAGCGGTGCGGCTGCGTTCTGTGTCTTTTAAGCCTAGAACCTTGACGTCGGTATAACAGTACACAAAATCTGTCCACAAGCAATTTTAGAAGCCCGACGTGCAGATGTTTATCAACGCGCTGTAATTGGCTTCCGGAACACGTCAAGACAATTTTCTTTCGTACAGGCTTACCTCCGACAGCGTAAGAATCGATGAAGGCACGACTTGAGTACAACACAACAAATATCTTCACAGAATGTCTATATGTTTCTTATTTTCCAATTCCGCGCCTGCAGACACTGTGACATAGCCCACTACCACAGGGACGCGAAAACACAACGCGATACCCGAAAGCGTAACAACACGATAGCGCTGCGCTACTGTTGCTGGCAGCGCTTTCCAACTTGTGTCATGGTTCGCGGTTTAATTACTTTGATGAATATAATAGTTACTTTCCTAAACTGCCCAGATTAAATATGTAAAATTTTCAAAACAAACACTTTTTATTGCTATATGCTCAAACATTGCCCGAGTGCTTGAAGAACTTAAAAGAAATGCGAAGAGGAGCAACGACTAGGAGCAACCTATGCGATGCTTTGTTTTAAGTATACGTTATACGCTGATATACAAGTGCACAGAATAATAAAATATTATAAATATTTAGTTAAAAGTATAAATAGGCATATCAGTTTTTGGAAAAAAAAAAAAAGGTCGCTTGGCCTACGTGCTGCGCTGCATGCCTACGTCGCGATCATCTGGCAACAGCTGAGCAGCGCACCGAAAAACGCGAATAAAATGGCCGTCTGTGATTGATTTTGTTTACGAAGTGGCCAGTTGGTTATGTTATTCTTTTTTTGTTTGTAACGTGTAAACAAAAAGGATTAAGGTCTCCACCACTCATGGGCAACACCGGCTCGGGCAGCAAGCGCGACCGCGCCTATTCGACGGACACGGACACGCCGTCGTCTCCAGGCAAGGATGAGCGGGCTTTCGAGTTCACCACGGGCGGCTCGCGCCGCAGCCGCTTCATCTACCAGGCCTCGCTGGACGATGCGGACGACTACCCGAGCTTCAGGAAGGGGGACTCGGACATGCGGCCGCGGGCCTCCACAATGGAGGGCTCCGGCGGCAGCAGCGGAGGGGGCCAGGGCAAGGCGACGCTGCCGACCGTGTTTAAGTGGGAAGGCGGCGGTAAAGACGTGTCCATCAGCGGCACCTTCACCAACTGGAAGCCTATCCCGATGGTGCACAGCCACGGGGACTTCGTGGTCATCCTGGACGTGCCCGAGGGTGATCACCAGTACAAGTTCATGGTGGACGGCCAGTGGGTGCACGACCACAACGAGCCGACCGTGGACAACGACATGGGCACTAAGAACAACCTGATCAACGTCAAGCAGTCCGACTTCGAGGTCTTCGAGGCGCTCGCGATGGACAGTGTGGGCTCGGGCAGCGGCACGCAGAGCGTCTCCGGCTCGCCGCCCGGCGACTACGGCCAGGAGGTGCCGCAGGCCAAGCCCTACGAGAAGACGAGCGGCCCGCCCGTACTGCCGCCGCACCTGCTGCAGGTCATCCTCAACAAGGACACGCCGCTTCGCTGCGAGCCGACGCTTCTGCCTGAACCCAATCACGTCATGCTGAACCACCTGTACGCCCTGTCCATCAAGGACGGCGTAATGGTGCTCAGTGCCACGCACAGGTACCGGAAGAAGTACGTCACGACGTTGCTCTACAAGCCGATCTGAACAGCTTCTCTCGCGTGCGCAGCGAATTTTGAATGGTGTCAAATAGCCGTATATGATAGCCGGTTGTATTGTGCCCTCCTTCGTGGTTTTTGTTTTCTTCAAAAAAATTGTTTCTCTTCAGTTTGAGGCGCTTCTTTGGGGGAGACTTAGGATGTTATAATTGCCACATGCTTGTTGTGTTTATTAAAGTCTATTCGGTTGGCTTTGACTTACCGGTGATGCATTCCATGACCAGCCCCGCAAAGCCTGACTGTTGATGGATCCATACGTTCTTTCAGGCAATAACCGGATCTCAAGTTAGGCATTCAATGTTAGCTGTTCACATGGGCATCGCTTGCACGAGCCATTGCTAATAGCATGATAACCGATCAGTTTAACCAATCAGCTAGCTGTGCCTGGATGCCCGTCCCGTCCTTGCAACCTTCCCATCTGGCAGAGCAGACATAGCAGGCCACTGTTTTACTGTAGGAAACTTCTTTCATGCATAACCAGATCGATAGAGCACAAACTAAACTATATCTGTAGACCATCAAAAGGTGCCAATGGACAACAGTATGTACAGCCTACGCTGTTACAGTCGATCAAACATTTGATGGCTTTGATACACTTGACCGTAGTGCATGGTACTGAATTTACTACACGCCAATTTTTGGAGAAAAAAAAATGTACTGTTACGTGCTTTGCATGCAGATGTATGTGCCTAGAGCTTGAAAGCACAGCCGACAGCATGTGCCATCCCTGTGCTTACTTGAGCACTCAGAATTGTCTCCCTTTGTATGACTGACTGTGGGTTGACCACATCACGTGTGGACACTGCAGCGTGGGAGCTGACGACAAATGTGCGTAGACGTAACAGCTACAACCCTCGCATTTCATGTGAGTGTTATGGAACATATGCACCGACAGCATGAATCCTTTCAGAGCACAAGGTGCGACTTTCCTGCAAAAACTGCGCAGCTCTCCTGCTCTGGTTGATAAAGAGTTTTGTTACTGAAAACTAGGTTTGAGTGTGTCTGTTCTGCAAGAACACACAGTATGCAAACTCTGCTGTATTATTGCAAAAATACACTCCAGATTATTTAATGTGCCTTAGTACCATTAAACCCTAATTACTAAAGAACCGATTGCATTCATGAACCAATAGCTGATCTCTGATTCGTAGTACAATGGTGCCAGTTTTTCTACAAACTGTCCTGTTGAAGCTGCAAGTGGGTTGGTAAAAATTCACTTGGCAAAGCTCAGTTTTTGACTACCACACTTTCACTGTTTGGCAATATATACTGCAGCAAGGTGTAAATGACTATGCCTAACTTGTGGAAAATAAAACAGAGCATGCTAACAAGAAATAATTTAATGACGAAACTTTGCGCTTTCAAGTTCCACACATAAAATTTGAAATATGTGATTTATAAGTCACCCTTTGCCCAAACGATTACCATTGTACACCTCTACAACCTGTACACAAGATCGTCGGCACACAGCACAGAAGATGCATATTTACACAAAATAAATTAACAATGGCAATATGCCGTGAAGAACTAAACCAACAGCTGTTCCATCAACTGTCGTGGTACCTGCTCTTGGAGAGACGACAGGCCTACACCACTAAACCCTTTCCAAATAGCAAGAGGTCTGGTAACACAGCAAAGGAGACCTTTAGCCAATGGCACATATCATCACAAAAGCACTTTGCAAACAGTGTTCACGTGGTTACAGGTGAGGCATTGGTGAACAACGTACGGCTTAACCCTGGTCTCGCAACGTTGTTTACGTGGTCGCTGCTCACATTGCAAGTGCATAAAGAGCTGGTCAGTCACACTCGTACATGCGATAATAATCCAGACTGGCATTCAAAATTGCAATAATCCATATAAAAGCACATCACATCAATATGTCGCAGGATGAGTCCCTCGCATTACATGACTTGCAGTGAGCTGTGATCAATTTTCTGTCCTTCACAATCAACACGCAATAACTAGTGGCACATTATCATAAAAAGCTTATCACAATTCCTTATGCCACGCTTGCCAAAAGGCACAGCCTGAACTGTGCACAATGACACTGCTAAATTGGTGCTAGTATTATTGGAGTGAAATGGTATGTGCAGAAGCATAAAGCACAGTTTTTGCAATGCAGGATATTCTTACCTATGACAGCAACAAACAAATACAGACAGCACAATAACTGCAACAGAAAAAGGAAAGCAGCATCCACACAGATCATGTTTGAGGGTAAACCAGCTCATGCAATTTTTTAAATGTGTGCATTTGCGTGTCCTTCAGAGATATAGCACTGGCATTAAAAACTACTATGCTGCATCTAATTAATGTTTTTTTTTGTCATAGAAAGCAAACAAAAATTCTATAGTCCTTGCAAACTTCATTAGTAAAAAATTTGCTCTTCGACACTAATTGTACTTCTCGGGGCAGTGATTTCTTTGAGAGCAAGAAAAAAGAAGTGCTGATTTCAATAAACACCTGGGTTTGCTTACCTAGTTACCAACTTCACAGCAAAACGAGGGTTAATATTTTGGACAGTCATCATACCCGCAACCAAATTTTCAACTACCTCACTTCAATCCAAAATACTATTGCCTTTGCTTTTCTAACTGGCCTGCTATACGTCCTCATGTATGCATACTTACAGCAAAGAAAGATGGTGTTACACAACAGATTAAAAACAAAAAAATTAAAAGCACTCAAAAGCTTCACCTTACAAAATGTGTTCACAAGACCAAAAATGTGTTATGCAGAGGAACTTCTGTATAACCACCACAACAGGAAGATTGGGAAAGGCATAAGGAGTGGAGTGCTAACTGAAAAGCTGCCTTTCTTTTTTCAACCTTAACGAGGCATGTTTTTGTCAGCATAACTACATAACAACTGCAAGCAGCATGTTTGGATGAAAAACATGATTACTAGTATCTAAGCACATGTCAGAACAGTTTCATAAGCTTGCCGCAGCATTCACTTTGGAAACATCAGAAACATCAGCCAGCATGACACTGACGCATGTGCACTCTATCTGGCCCCTCTTCTTTCACACAGCATGAATGGAGCATTCACTCCTTTGAACAGAAGCAGTGTCTTCTCAGAATGAGACTCCACTTCTGCAAAGACACTGCAGTTGTATTGAGCAGAGAAAACTGGATTCCCAGCAAAGCTCATTAGTACTTTAGTGATTCACTACATTTTCCTTTACGTCCTGTCAGGTATGTTCTTCAGGCAGTAGTTGGCTCAAAGAAAAAAGTGTTACCATTCCATTAATGACACTAGATGTTTATCTACTCAACAGTGGTGCCGTTTTTTTTTCTTAAACATGAGTGGCTTGTGAGGTGGCACTCGAAGGTTGCCATCATCATAATTTAACGAATTCAAACCCACCCAATGACAAAAGTTAAAATTTTCTGTCCTCACAGATGCCACAGTTGTGCTAAAGAAGGCTCAACGCTGCGAAGTGACACCAGTAGGCTGCGGAGGAAACACTGCATGTCTTAGGTGGATGGTCGATGGAGGACTGTAGCCATGGAAGCTCCAATAAGAGTACTGCAATGTCCGATATAACACCGCCAGGCTCCTGTGTGCGGTGCCAGGTGGCTCTATTCTGCAAACCACGTTAAGCTTGAATCTACCCTGGCAGATGAAAGCAGGGAGATTGGCATTTCATTTTTACAGCAGAATCTTGATGACACGATCCCGGTTGATATGAATCTCGGGATGATACAAATTTGTAAAATGCCCTGGCCAGAGCGCGCTTTGTGCAATGGGGAGAAATTCGGATGTTACAAACATCCCGCTCCACTGCGGATGAAACGAATGCATGAGCCGCAACTGCGCCTTCAAGCACCGAGTACTTGCTACTCCTACATCGCCGACACCGGGATCACCTGTTGTGCAGTGCACAACGGTGAGCGGCGGCGCGCGGCTCGCACATTGCCAATGTCGCAATTGCCAGTAGTGAGGTACACATCATGAGCAGTGGTGCGTGTGACCAGCATAGCGCCGACACTGCGAGACAGTGGTGACGTGCGGCCGTAACTAAACCCCATCAGCTGAAAGCAGATTGTCGTAAATTCTGCGTGTGAATTTTGTTCGTTTTGGATAATACGAATTTCGGATGATACCAATATTTTTCATGACCCCGCGAGATTTGTATGATTGAGATTCTACTGTTATATGTCCTGCTGTAAAGTCGTGCAGTGCTGTGGGAATTGACAAACAGTAAGGGCTTTGTACATTACTAGATACATGCATGTCTGTTTACCATCCACACTGGTCCGCCAATAATGCGCTGTTTATAGAGAGCTGGTATCAAGTAGCACAGCTTCTAGATGAATGTATGAGAAATCAGAACAAGAACAGATCAGCAGTCACATATAGTGGTGCCACATAATCTTGAACACTTCTGCTAAGCAGGGCATGTGATAAGATAGCTTTCCGGCTTGTCTTAGAGGGAATCAGGACGGCCCTCACTTTTTTAAACATGGCTGAGTACTTTGAAACTTAGTACACCTCTGAGATGAGGCCGAGCAACATGGCCACAATTCGTTTTCAGTTTTAAGCATGCAAGACTGTTCTTGTGCAGTACAGTCTGCTCTGTGCAGTCTGCTTTCATTGCTGTGAATTGCCGACTGGCCCCTGTTTTACCAGATCAATGCCACATAGTGCACTGCTTCGTTAAATAAATTCCCTGACAACTCTCTCAGCAAATGCAAGATGAGCTTATTGGTGCCATACAACATGAAGAATGATATACAGGCAGGCTAACATATGTTTTGTGGACTTCGTTTTGCTTGCTCGTTGAATAGAGAAAATGAAGGGTCGTTGACTTGAAGTTCAGCACAAGACTTAACAACAAAGCTAGGACAGCTCACTTTTTCCTTGGCCATGGGGATATAATTCGGTTGAGCTACTTGACCGTCTTGCATGAGGTAGCTAAAATTGTGTGTTATGTTGGGGCATGTCAAACCAGATACACAGAGCCTTCTAGCTTAAAAAGCAAGGTGTTACTTGTCGCCAGAAAGGTGAAGGGCCTGATGCATTCTACTACTTTTTTCCTTTGTTGGACGTCGCATAGCTTTGGCAACAAAAAGTACTAGAGATCGCTGCCGTGTGAAATTGTGTACTACTAGTTAAACTCATGCACATACACATGACCGCCTATTTATAGTGTATTCTGGATGAAAGAGGTAAGTACCATAACATAAACGGACGTAATTTGAAACGAAACCTCAACAGTACTGAATGTCATCTCCGTGTAAAGTGCAAGTGTCAAATACCTGACAGCTTAGGCTGGACAATCATTCATGCATGGCTGTACAAGCAGTGCAACAGTTGTTAAGCTTTCAATGTTTTCAAGAACCAAAAATAGTAGGTATGATCGTCTCAATACAAAAAGTGCATGGAGATAGCGTTTCTTGCTTTTGCCACCAGTTTCCAGCAAATTACCATAGAACTGGCCACCAAATCCAAACTGTGCTCTCTTTACACAAAATGATCAACAAAACTCTGATATTCTACTCTCAGTGTTAAATGAAATGTGAACAAGACAAGCAGAACAGCATAAGATTTTAACTGAGGGAAGTGCACTTTATATTCTTTTCCGTGGAGCAAAAACCACTGTCTAAAAGTGTTAATGGGTGCTGCCTGTATATATTTATTCTCCAGCAGCTAATACAACATTTTTTTTGTTCATGTTGCAGTTGTCCTGTTTGCATTTCATTTAATTCTGATAGTTAATGTATGCAAACGCCACTGCTCACTGCTATTGCACTCAAATGCACCTTAGCTATGCCTTTTGCAGTATGTCTAATGAGGAGGGTACAGACACAGTTATGTGCACTAGGAAAAATACCATCTATTTCTGCTCGAGCAAGAAAGAGCAATAGCATCAGTTTATAAACTTGCCTTATATAGAAAGCCCTTGCAAAAATTCAGGTTTGCATTCAAACTGAGCTATGTGCTACTGATGTTCCCCAAAACGGCACATGTCTCTTTTGCACTATTTTTTTTCCACACCTTTGTGGGTGCCATCACGTCAACAAGACAGTTAGGACAGCAAGCTGGCATGTCAGAAAAAAGAGAAAGAGCATGAAAACAACATGAATCAAAGAAGAAAACATGATAACAGCTAAAGTTATGTTTTTTTTTTCCTGATTCAGTCAGTGTCGTTTTCGTACTGCTTTTTTCCAGACATCCGTGACTCCTTCCAAATGGTTCCAACAACTGCGATCAGATGCACAAAACAAGTTACCCATACTACTTGCTCCAACAAATGAAGTATTTAACAACACAACAGCTAGCACATCAGTGCTCACATGAACACTGGCTGCCAAATTCCAGCCAGCCATTACTTTCTACACCCGTGTTAACAAACTGACATAGCTAAGATGACCATTAGTGACTGCGCATGAGTAGTGTGTGTCCACACACAGAACTTGCTCACGACAATGAGCGTTGCGTAGGTACGCAACTGAATTTCACAAAACTTCAGTGCAACAAAATCCAAGAAATGTGGCCTCAAAAATAAAAAATACCAGAGGAAAGGATAGTAGGAATGAACCGGCCATGCGTGGTAAGCCACTGGTGCCCTTTCAAAACGGTGAACACCAACAACAGCAGCAATCATGCTAAATACCGAGAAATCCCTCGCAGCACTTGTACGCGGCTTCTCCCCACCTTGCCATCATCATGCAGCACAGAAGCAGCATTTTCTTTTCCTTCCCTGACAGTTACCCGGCATTGCTTGGCACTCAATCAAGTTGAAAGCATGCAGCGCCAATCAAACCGGGTGTTGGCACTGTGTGTCAAGGGAGGGATGGGCGGTGCCACCAGTGTCCATCCTGTGCCCACTGTGCTGCTGCTGTCTGAGGCTGCAGCCTGGGGCCCGCTGTTCACCTCTTGGGCCACACAGAGGCCGCAGTAGGGAATCTTGTGCACCAGCTGCACTAGCTCCGTGGCTGACCGAGGCTTGCGGCCTGTCAGCTGGCGCGTGCACGTCTCGAGAGTGGCAGCATGGCCCATCAACAGCACGTTACCACCTGCGATGACGGCCATTTGTGAGAATGGCGCTTGCGATGTATGGTATAAATGGGGGCAACGAAGGCAGGATGTAACAAACCGTTTGTGATAGTAGTAAATATATAGTGTAAAAAAAAAAGACGTTTTCTCTCCTATTCAACAAAACCTCCCACCTGATGTCGCTGCAGTGCACATGCAGAAATGGCTGGAGTGTCAACAGCTGCACTTAATTACTCACTCTTTTCTAGCTTGTAACAGTTCGACTTTCCGTTAAAGCAAGTTTACCATCCTTAGAAGGCCAATATCAATTTGTTCTGTGTCTCCTTAAGCTGAAGAATGGAAGGGCTATGTAATTTAAAGTTGTAAGCACGTCCAATTTCCAGCACACAAAAGGCTGCTTAAATAGGTACAGCTGGGGAAGAAGAAGACGAAGACCTAGTGGGTGGATTCGTGTCTGCTTCTAGGTCTGTGTTTTCGCTTTTCGCTGCCTTCTCGTGTGTGGCGTGGGTCGGACAGTGCCCTCCGTGCGACCGAATGCTGACGACGCCCCTACGGAGAAATTCCCGGCACGGCGGGCGCATTCTCAAGTGAGAAAACCCAACCGGAACCCTCAGGGGCAAGCTAGGCTTAGCTCGGCGCTGCCGAGCGAGGCCGCGCTACGCGTCTGCATGGATTCTGCGTTGTCGACGACGGCTACGCGGATGCCCGCTGTGTTGCCACCTGACGCAGCCTCCACGTCCACGCAATCGTCAGCGCCTCTAGGCCTCCAGCCTGCGCCGTCTTCCGATGCTACGACTTTGGCCTGTGACATGGACTGCTCTACCGCCTCCGTGCCCGTGGCACTTCCTCAAGAAACTGTGCCCGTCGCGCCAGTTCAGTATTCCCACCAAGGGCCGTCACCAGCGTCTGAGCCTCCTCCACAGATGCCTCCCGTGAGTCAAGGCTCTCTTCCGCCTGCTGCGAACTCGTTCCGCGTTACCATCAAGCCTACATTCCGCTTTGATATGACTGCCATCCCTGCCCGGAATGTTCAAGCCACAATTGACCATACCCTTGGCTCTTCGAACTACTGCGGGTTTGTCGTCCATCGCCCATCGAACACCATCACGGTAAACTTGTCATCCTTGATGGACGCCCAGAAACTTTGCGCAGTTACGCGGATCCCCCTGGATGACAGCAAGCATGTCCCGGTGCAAATATATTTTGCATCTGGTCCTGACACACTCCGCTGCATGGTTTATCATGTCGACAGCACGAGCCCTCCCGAGGAGGTGCGCGCAAATATTCGCTGCTCAACTCATGTTGTACTGCAAGCACGGCCTATGGGTCGCCGGGGCTCATACCTGCTCATCCTGCAAGGCCCGTTGACTCTCCCGAAGTACCTTACCTACTACGGTGCGATCGTCAAACCACAGCCCTTCCGACCTCGTCGTATTTTTTGCTATCACTGCCACAAAGAAGGACATATGCAAAATACCTGCCCTAATCCAGCAGCTGTGGCCGACATGAATGAACCAACAGCTCATTGTGCCCTGTGCAAATCGCCGGACCATGACATTCGCTCCCCCGCTTGTCCAAAGAAGAAGCAAGCGAAGAAGTTTCACAAGTCGCCTGCAAAAATGGATGTTCCTACAAGTAATCGCTTTGCAGCTCTCGCATGTGACGACAACGACTTCCCTGAACTTCCTTTATCTGAGCCTGCTGCTCACCATATGTCTCCTCGCCAGCGTACATATGCACAAGCGGCTCACCTTCCCGGATCAAATGGTACGCCCAAACGTCCAGTGCATCCATCACATGTGGATACTACAGATGAAGACACAGCTTTAGACAATGCAATCGCGGAGGCTCGCCGCCGACTAGACGAACTCACCCAGCGCCGGGAACAGCGTCGTTCTCAATCCTATCGAAGAATTCTCATAACTCGGGAGCAATCATCAGAGGAATCACCTAGGGTAAGCACTGGCCCACAATCAGGTGCCGACCACCTGTTAGCCGTGACTACCCCGACAGTGGACAAGATATTAGCGCTGATGAAGCAGGTGACATCCCTCATCGTGGAAGCTCTTCGGCCTCGTCATGGATAGCGCATCATCATCGGTGGTGGTGCAGTGGAACTGTCGCGGTTTCGCTAATAAGGCCTCTGAAGTGAACATCCGCCTTCGCGACGGAAAGCTGAGGGCATGGGCGTTCCTACTGCAAGAGCATAATGCACTCCCACGCCTTTCAGGTTTCTGCGCATACCATTCACCATCTATCCCTGATCGCCGTTGCACCGCCTCCTCCCTCAGCCCAGGTAAATCTGCAATTTATATTCACAGTTCAGTTCCGCACACACCGCTCGACCTTTCACGGTGGTGCAACACACGTCAAGAGGTTGTCGCCCTTCTCGTAAAACCTGCACGCACACCCCTTATTCTAGTTTCTTTTTATAGTCGTCCTGGCTCCGCATCTCCCAATCTGGGATGGGTTCGTTTTCTACGTTCTACCAACTCGGGTATCCCTATTCTAGTTGGCGGTGACTTCAACGGCGCACACACTGCGTGGGGTTACCCATCGGATTCCTCAAGGGGTTCACACATCCAAGGGAGCTTTTCAGACCACCCGAATACTTCTACCCGCCCACGAGGTGGCCCGTATTCACCTGATTTGACTTGGTGGTTAGGCCCCGGTAACCCTCGTTGGGCTGTTGATTCTGATACTTGGGGTAGCGATCACAGCCCTATTTTTATCTCCCTCACGCCTACGCGTCTACGGAAAATACGCCGCACTGTACGAATAACATCATGGGATTCTGTACGCGCAGACAATCATTTATCTACATTCAACCCCTCTTCAGCATTGTCTACTCTATCTGATGTTCTCGCTACTCACACTATTACCACTACTGTAAATGAAGATGACCCAAACCCGGACATACATCTCTTGAATCTGTGGGCTCTTCGTCGCCAGGCGGATCTTTACGCTACTCGTCACCCCGATGACCCTTCGGCTCTTCCTACTCTTCACTGCGCTACCGCACGGGCGCGGCGCTATGCAAAGCGGCTAGGCAGGCAATGCTGGGCTGCATGGTGTGCCCGCCTGTCCTCTACGCAGGGCAATCGACATCTTTGGAGAGTGTTTCACGCCATGGAGCGCCCTTCTCAGGTTGCAGATTACACAGAGAGCATTCGCCTCGCGCTAAATGTGGATGAGGACACATTTGCACAACAAGCGGCCCGTCAATTTTTTCCAAACCATGACTGCACCGCTACGTCTCCACCTGACTTATCGGTAACAGAGCCCCCCGATGGGATTACTTCTGACCTCACCATGGCAGAGCTGCTGGCCTCCATTGACCGTTTAAAAACTACTACTACTCCCGGGCACGACGGCATACCTAACTCCTTATTCCGTAACTTGGAAGGGAGGGCTTTGGAAACCCTACTTGATACTTTTAACGAAGTGTGGCTTTCTGGCGTCATGCCGGGAGACTGGAAGCATTCTATTGTGGTTCCAATCCCCAAGTCAGGTCAGCCTCCAGTATCTCTCTCGGCCCTTCGTCCAATTTCCCTTACCCCTACCATCTGCAAGCTTTATGAAAACATTCTAGCCGCACGCTTATCATGGTGGCTGGAATCCCATGATTGTTACCCAGATTCCCAAATTGGTTTCCGCCCACATATTGGAACGGAGGACGGCCTTGCTACTTTGGCTGCTGACGTGCTTGACCACTCTCCACAGAGTCACCTTGTACGAACCGTAATCGCTACAGACATAACAAAGGCATATGATAACATCCTTCACTCTGCCATTCTTGCCTCCCTTCAAACTCTTGGTCTCCCTCACCGGTTCCTCCTCTCCATTCACGCCTTTTTAGCAAATCGAACCTTCAGCGTGCGTGTCCACGGAAAGCCCTTTGGTAATTTCACTTTCAATAGAGGAGTGCCGCAGGGCTCCGTTCTCGCCCCCACATTATTTAATGTGGCTTTAATTCCTCTGGTTCGAGCCCTAGAGACCATCCCTTCTATCCGCGTGCTTGCATATGCCGATGATATCACCTTGTGGTGCTGTCATCCAGATGCGTCTATTCATCAGTCGGTCCTTCAACACGCGCTGGATGTATTGACATCTCGCTTCCCACCTTTGGGTCTAACACTCTCTCCTACTAAATCATGTTTCATTCGAATTGGAAATAAAGCCGCCTTACGGAAAGCTCCCCCTTTAAATTTTACGGTACATAATTCTCTGATTCCTCAGGTAGAAACTGTTCGTATTCTTGGTCTTCTCCTCCATACATCTGGGACTGGCACCCCGTGGCTGACAGCCACCCGTAAATCGGCTCACGCTACTCTAGGTCTGATTCGTCGCATAGCTATGCGCTCTGGTGGCGCACGTGCTCATACGGCCCGCCAGCTTGTGCGCTCTATCCTTCAGCCACGGATAGTATATCAGGCTCAATTTCAACGTCTCACCCGCAGACAGTGGGACTCCCTTGAAGCTATCAATCGTGAGGCTATGCGCGTCATAACATATCTGCCTCGTTTAACACCCATACCTGTGCTACAGGAGTTCGCCCAACTTAATACACTCAGTGAGATCATCGACCAACGGGTGGCAAATAGAGCTCGAAAACAGTCTCTCAAACTTCATCGTTTAAAGACACTTCCACCGTGGTCCTATTGCCAGCTCACTGACAATCGCCCCACTGTTTCCCCGTCGGTATCAGCAGCGTATCTGCCTGAAGGGTGCATATTATACACGGATGCATCTCATTCTGCAGAGAGGGGAGTTACTGCTGTGTATAGTCCATCTCATCCGCATCTCAACTCTCGTGCGACGTATACTGCGGATACGTGCACTCCCCTGGCATTGGAACTTCAAGCCATTTACAATGCCATTGCTTCCCTTCCGCTCGTTCCAACATTCAATACAGTTCACATTTACACCGACTCCCGCGCCGCCCTTCAACAGCTGAAGGCTGTTCGACGAACGTTCCAGATTTCACAATCTATTCATGTGCTCTGCGCAAAGTATCCATGTCCTGTGCGCATACACTGGATTCGCGGCCATGCCCAGGATCCACATAACATTCAAGCGGATGCTATGACTCATCTTCATACATTAGACGATCCGCCACCTTCCCCTCTTCCCCCAGATCCGTTTCCTGTCCCACGTTTCCGATTCCGAAGTTCTGCGCCAGCGAACACTGCGCTCTAATTCCTCCGTGTTCGCACCCTCTCCCCCGTAGTCTTACTCAGCAGGAGGAGTATCCGTGCGCCGGATTCGGGCAGGGGCGGCTCTGACACCATCTGTCCGTCATCGGTGGCGTGCCAAAGATCTGCCACTACCTGACAGGTGCCCTCACTGTGGCGCTGCACCGGACATATGTGATGTGCGGCACTTGTTGTGGACGTGCCCAGCGACGGTTGCTATCAGAAAACGGCTCCTCAGGGAGGTGGGCCTGTGGTGGAACCGCGAAAGTGACTTCGTGAAGTGGACAATGGACAACCGTTTCATTAACAACCTCTGCGACTACCTCAGCGCAACGGTTCTTCACTCCTTCTTTTAACTTTCAATCCCGTGCATTCCTTCCCCCCTTTCCTTTTTCAACTTATGCTCATGGCACACTTCTCGAATAAAAAAAAAAAAAAAATAGGTACAGCTTTACTTTACTTTGAAACTTCCTGCATACATTACATGTGCTCGTCCCGTATCTCGTCTGTCCTATGTGCCGTCGAAAAAGCCTCTCATTGCGTTCAAATTACATCCCTGTGCAGCTTTTCTTTTTTCTCTCTGGGGGCTAACATTGTCCTATTCTTTAGAATATTTGGAGAAAAGAAAAGTTATGTTAATCACATCCAGATATCTATGTTTGCAACTTCATCTGAAATTGCTGCTGTGTGCTGTGCACTTTCAGCGCCCGCCTGTTATGCACCCTCAAGGTGCCCACCTTCTGACGCTGTCCTCTTCAGGACATTCTGGGCGATGTAGAAGCTCCGCATGTAGTACTGGTCAACAGACTCTTTCTTGTGCTTCAGCTCGTCGGCTTCGATGATTGGCTTGTAGTCCACATTGATGTGGAAGCCAGTTCTTTTAGCTCGGCAGGACTCATCCAGGCCGGTGTGCCCTCGGGGTACCACGCCAGCCACTCGAACAGCCCGGGCTCCACGTTAATGAGCACGTCATCAAAATGCAGTGCTGCAGTCACCAAAATGCATAAAAGACAAGATGAGAGTCCGACAAACAGCTACAGGTTATGTATGAGTGAAGAACAAACAGCAACTCATGTAATGGATTTCCTTGCATATTACAGCGAGAGCTGTTTATGGGACATTTGCCACTGATGATGCGCAACACCGCTGACAGCAATGTGCAATCTAGCTGATGACGCCTAGCCCCATGCAGTGATCGCATGACCCTTCACATGCTTCACACTACTTTCATTGCCTTTGAGTGGGCCATACACTCACTCGTGATCATGTGACTGCCCCGGCACACACCGAGCCTCGCGCTTCATGCAAACTTTGTTGTCATCGAGTGGAACATGCAGTAGTAAGAAGCCGCCAAACGTTTCAAAATGTCTCTTGGACACCACAGGTAGCTGGGAAGCAACACCCCGCAAATGTGTGGTGCGTTGAACACAGGGAGCATGTGCTACGGTCGCTGCTTGAAAACATCCACAAGTCTGTGCCCATACATAACGTGGACAATAAATGACAACATTTACGCCTTGCTGTGTAATGTAGGAAAAATTGGAGATAGCAGTGTCATCTTACTATGCTGGTGACGCTTCACGCTTGGTTTATGGTACAATTTGAGGCGCGAGTGTCCTCGCTATGCTGAAGCCAAAGACTGTGTGTGTCTTCATAAGGGCTAGAAACAACTTATAAGGAAAGGTGTGGTAGCAGCCTAGCCTTACAGTGGGCGGACACCTGGACCATTCTGTGAAGGGACTAGGAAAAAGGAGAAAGGGGTAGAGATTTAAAAAAAAGTAAGAGCATTTAGGCTAGCTCTCACTGAATTTTGTGATTTGAGCAACAGGTAGATGTAAATTTGTTGTCAATACATTGCAGAGGTCACCCAGAAATGGAAGAAAGAGTTAGAATGTTGTACAGGTCATCTAAGGTCTTAGCCGGCCATATAAAATTGAGGTGACTGGCACAGTGCACTGAAATGTGAAACTTTCCACTGAAGCCAGAGCACTTGTGCCAAGCATGAAGAGATTTATTCTGAGGAGCATGCAAGAACAGATGCGAGACCTAAACACTTTATTCCATTTTATTAAAACTCACCAGGCAACCTCAACATCTGCAATGCTACCGATGTGATATATTAAAAAAATCAGATCTGCTCACTTTATTGTCTCTAATTATTTGCATAAAGCTAGTGTTCCACTCGCTGAGTCTAATCTTAAACTACCTGATTTATAAATATGAAAAAAAAAACCACATCCACCTTTTTCAATAAATACTCTTCCATTATACATCTCTGAATCGAGAATGTAAACTTATATTACTTCAATTTTATCATCCCATCTACATCACCACCAAAAAGTTTTCATTCCATGCTGTCGAACCAATGAACTTTAGATTCCTTCTAACCTCAGACTAGCATGAAGTGAAACAGCCTTCCCTTTTTCAATGAAGAAACATCACTATTCAGAACAGCTGTCAATAACTACACTATTTGATGCAACTTTTTGGCGCATATTCTTATTTTCAAATGTTCTCCACATTACACCTAATGAACTGTTCTGTTTTTTATTTTTTCTGTTAGATGCATTATTTTATTAGCACTTTGTTCTGTTCTACTGTTCAATACAATGCCCAGCCCAGCTGTAACATCCACAAGCCCCGAGGGTAAGGTAATAAATAAACAGATAAAACACCAGTAATTTATTGCCCCTTATGGCTGCAGATCTCACACATATGAACTCGGAGGCATATTTCTGCTCAGGCTTGGCTAGCAAATACCATCTCCCTGACTTCATGATCCTATTCTGTGCACTCTATCACGCCTACAGTAGTACAGCACATGTAGATAAAAAGAGCAGCTCACTAAGATTTGTCCCAAAGATACATAAATTTCATGCCTGCTTCTGTTCCACAACAAATACGAAAACCGCATTGGGGACATGCATCACAGCCTATCCTGGGCACTGAAACGAAGGGTAAACCTAAGCTTGTCCTTAAAGGGACATTACTTTCAACGCGAAATGTAGCTTTCATAATCGGAAAAGCCGAAAAGGCTATAAAATGAAAAACAGGTGTTGCCATCACTGGCTGATTTCAAAAGTTAACTGTGGTGCGTTTACAGTTCTTTTTTTTTTTGGGGGGGGGGGGGGAGGTCGCAGATCCCAGAGGCTAGACGACATTGTCATTCGCATCAAATGATGAAAGTCCTTTTTTAGTGTGGGCATTGCAAGTTAGAGTCAAGTGGCGGGAAAGTTCTTAAATGCAATTTTATCAGCAATAAACGGGTCTTTTGGCACTGGACAAGCATTAACATACCCAGAAAATTCACAGAATAGATTTTTGCTGAGAAAAAAATAACACAGCTATCGTGCCTTTCCAGTTTTAAGTCTCTTGCCACAGAAGAGAACAACACGCATAGTGTTGTTATGATTAGGGCCCTTCATTTTAGGGCTTCATTTTTCCACAGTTTGGAGGAAGGGTGTGGTTAGAGATTGAGCAATATTTTTTAACCCAAAATTTGGGCACAAATCGGGTTATTCAGTAAAAGGTACATAATTCAGGTTTTTTCGGGTAAATTTTGCAACAAAAGACAATTTACTTTAAGAGCTGTTTTTGTGCAGGACATAAATTGGTCTCTCGCAGTCCATAAATAATAGAAAAACTGTTTACAAGCCCAGTAACTTCTTTTTTTTTTCCACTTATTCAATAACTGCCTTGCATTTTTTGTCATCCCCTACTCAGCACTTCCACGGCCATGCAAGATCTGTCTGCCTCTGAATTCCTTCAGCATCACAGCGACCACTCTAAAACACAAAACAGCCTTGGAGTAGGACATTGTTAATATGGGGCTTGCAAAAGTGATGCCAACAGAGCGTCTGTTCAGCACCTGTGTTTGTTTGGTCTCTCCTAATTCGCACTTTTCGAACTGATCCTCGAATAAAGTTGCATCACGAACAGCAAGCATTAAAACAGGTTTAAAATCATCAGTTAACCTTCTGGAATAAACGCAAGGTATCCCATAATTTTCTCGTGGTGCGTACAGCCTTGTGCACTGGAAAACTATGTACTCTGGGTGTACTTTCGGGTGTAAATCGGGTTTAACCCGATTACTAAAAAGTTTTTTCGGGCCATAGAAATCGGGTGAAATCGGGTTTTACCCAGAAACGAAGGGCCCTAGGTATGGTTCAGTAAGGTGGGGTTAATCTAATCCATCATCTCATAGGAAGGGCTCCAAAGCATAATAGTTAATTTTCCACATCAACTACAGCACATGCTGAAAGCAGTGCATGTTGCAGCACTTCAGGCCAAGTCTCTGTGGAGATACTCTTGTGATCTGCATATTACGTTCTACTATAAGTACTACCATAAAAAGCAGGATGAAGCTTAGGAGGTGCTTAGTCATAGCCCTGTGAACACAGAATGCTGACGTCATTATGGTGTCTTAAACTGGGATGTGACCCATTTGGCTACAAGTACAAATCTGGGTGTAGGTTCAGCATCTTGGTGCCTCTAAAACACTGAAAAACAAGAACTTTGCGACAAATGCAACATTTCTGGCTACAGAACGAGCAATATAAAAGCTGGCGTGACAGCTGCAAAATGCCGAGCCATCAGAAAAAACATGTCATTGGTGATCATCCAAAGTAAAGACCCCCCCGGATCAATTTCAACTACCTGCATTTATACTCCATCTCAGCACCTTGCAGCACTACCAAAGCTGCAATGAGCGCAGAGCCTAAGTGCAGAGCCAATGTACCGATGCTGCAGAATGTAGTGTCAGTATGAAATGGGCACATGGGGTAGCACATTTTAAAGTGCGTATGCGCCAAGTACTATTTCAAGCCGAGCCTTAACATATGCTTGCATTACATACACTATTTCGAGTTTAGCACGCACTACCCTTGCGCAGGCTAAAATAGTGTTTCCAACATGATGGTGCACTTTGAAGCAGGACCTCTTGCTTGGGAGTGAATTCGCCATGGTTACTGAGCTTTACAGTATGTTCACTGTCATAAATGGATGAAGGAGCATTGTGCTTTCGTTTTGGTCTCATCCCACCAACAGCAAAATCCATGAGCGACAAATATGCTTAATTTCTTATTTTGAGTGACAATTCTGCCGCTCCTAGGCCTAAAGAAGAATGTCAGTTTTCCAACAAAAATGATCTCCGTTCTAAAACCAGATAGCGCCACTAGGCTGAAGTTATCGTTGCGTCTCCGTTAAGCATATGTGGCAAACAGCATAACGTCTCGCAAAATGTTCGAATTTAGAGTATGTAAGTGCATATGCTGCGAGCAGATGACAAGCAGACAACAAGGCATGAAGGAACACGTTTAATCCACTCTCCTGGTTGGTTGAGGAGGTCCCTAGCTTCCTTAGTGCTGCAAGGAACTTACGAGATGGAGTATAGCGCATGCATGCATGCATGCATGTGCTTACAATTTTTTTACGTTAGCCTTTGCAGTGAATACCACAGGCTGTGCCTGTGAGGCCATTATCCTTTCAGACAACTTTTCTAAGCAGCAGGAGGAAAACTGTTTTACGTGCACACCACAAGTAAGCTGGCCACATGTGCTCAGAAATAAAAGCTTCAAGCAGAGAAACTGGGTGGGCACACATACCTGTTAACATATTGGTGCATGTCTGGATGCAGCGCAAAGACGGAGATGAAAAGACGTGACTGAATGTGACACCGCTTTCACTCATGGCATTCCCTGAAAGCCGAGAAAATGAGACACGAACTGAAGACATGGCTCTCAAAGTCTACCGTCAACGAGAGTAAATTAAGAGCATTCCCAAACCTGTCAGTGTGGCCTGATACAGGCCAATGTTGGTCAGAGGAGAGTCCTTTGCATAGTCGTGGTATCCTCCTTTCCTCTCTGGTACGGTGGCTGGCATGTTCAGGTCGCGCCTGGTGTAGTTCCCTGAGAGAACGGAACACAAGAGAAGCTGTGTCTATCCTGTTGTCAACGGGTAGATATAATACGCAGCTGATAGCCTAGCACCTCACTAAGGAGAGAAACTTCGGTGCATTGTAGGGAATACTGTCCACCTCCCCAGCCTTTTCTGTGGGGAAACTGCATTTGCAGATAACAATTATGTTTTGTGCCAATCCACTAGGCTTAGGAGTGGCAAAGTTGGGCATCTGTTATTATTGCATTTTAAACCATTGCTACATTTTTAGCAAGTACAGCCATTGTCAAAAGTAAAGAGACCATGGGGTCTGCTTGTAAGCCATGCGGTGAGGTTCATGCAGCATCCAGGGAAGTCCTAGCTTTTGATGGTTATTCTTGCCATAAAGAGATTTAGAATGCTGATGGAGCACAACGAGCAACACAGCATGGCCCAGAAGCAAACCGCCTTCACAAAGGCTTTACATATTCACATGGTTGCACTACTTTCCTATGTTTCCATGCTCAGACTGAGTTTGGAGCACTAAATATTAAGCTAGCTGTAGCAGTAACTACACCACTAGGCTTCATTAGACATTAGCACGCGATACTTTTAAAGAGTTGAACCTCACAACCAAACACTTACTATTAACATAACAGGTTCTATTCGTGCACTTATACTTGCTATTGAGATAGACACGAAACTTGCTAATCCAAACCCAAGAAAAAAAATGCGCAAGTTTTATATAAAGAAGGAATTTAATATAGAGGTCCTAAATGCCACGCTCTAAACATCTAAGAAAAGTGTTGCATTGCAAGTGGACAAGGCTGCTCAAAGGAGGCAATAATCTGACTTTCACACGCACTTTGAATTCCATTTCATATTAATTCAAGCTTATAAATAAAGATGGACAAAGCCCCTGGCAAGGATGACTAAAGTGGACTTAAGGTAATGTTTTTAGCATAACAGCATAATGGCACACAGACAAAGAAGAGAAGCAGAAGAAAAAGAAAGAGCAGAAAGGGCAAAACACATGACCTTAAATCCATAGTACCAACTAGCCCAACAATTCGCTTTTCTAACGACTAAAGTGGCTTGCACTGTTATAAGTTAGAAAGTTCTTCTTAGTTCATACACTGGCAACACTTCATTATTGCCTTTCTCGTATCCACAAGACTCACTGTGCAGAGTCGGGGGGAACCCTTTGCATTATTTCAGACATTAAACTCCCAGAGACAGATCTGCTCTACTCTTTGCTGCACGTGATTGCAGACTACCTCATGTAGTTATAAACATCCTGAATTATAATCCCACTACCGTCGTCTGTTTGCGTCTATCCATCTGGGTCTGGTACGATCAGAAAGTATTGAGCTTGCATTTTAACTTCTCGATAATTAACAAAGTCTAGGTGTGACAGAACTCTATTAATAGTTCTTTCACACCTATACATAGTTAATTAACTATGCCACAGTTTTGAACATGCTACCTTTAATCTTGAAAGCAGGTCATTTATCCGTTAGTAGTACAACAAAAAAAGCTCTACCCTCAAGCACAGTAGGCTGTATCACTGTTAGAAACCAATGTTTTCTTTATAGTATTTCATTTATTTTTGTAACTCTTTGTGTGTAACCACCGTAAAATTTTCTACATGTGAAACTAATAATATATCATTTTGAATTGTCTTGCCCATTTTTCTGTGCAGTATTCATTACATGGGCCCAAGTTTAGGCCAGCAGGCACTAATATAGATTTTTTTCTTTCCACAAGAATTTAATAAAATTTTGATCTGATTTGATTCGAGTTAAATTAATTTGCAAGACTTACTCCAAACATAGGAGAAACAGGGTGGCTTATTACACTACAAGCACTTGTGGGATGAGAGTTTTAACAAAACTATTTAGAAATTTATGAAAATTATAACTCAGCTGTTGCTTTACAACACTGCTGCAGGTAGACAAAAAGAGGGAAAAGGAAAAGGCATGGCGGTTGCCTAATGCTTACCGGCTGCATCAAAACAGATAGGCAACCAAGCTCCGAACGTGAAATCAACCCGCTCTGCATGTCGAGCAACATAGAGCTTTCGGGGGCTTGAGCTGACCTTCATGTTCTCTTGCTTTGCCTTTGAAAAGAAAAAATTTCACAAAAACAGTATACATTGTAACCCCACGGTGTTTTTGTCAATGCTTTTCAGTGCACAAAATCAATTTGATTTTTTGCAAAGTGCACCTCTACATCATCGAGACTTTCTGAAAATGGTTAAGGTTACGACCTCTGAAAACAAAAAAAGTAAAAAAAAATCACCAGCATGGTAGACATAGTGATTAACAGTGAGTAAAGATCAGCATTTGTAACGTGCATGCCATTTTACACGTGATGCAACAGCTTAGACTTTTTTCTTAACGATTCAAGTTCATCAAGAACAAGTTAACTGCTCTGACCCAGGTAAGCCTCAGCTTTTCAGTGCATTCAGAAGCCTACAAGCACACATTGACTCTTAAAAGCCACCACAGCTCTTGCAGCAAAATGATGCAAAAACCATCCAAAATATACACATCACTTCTCATGCTGAATATCATGGTCAGCTCACTGCACTTCTCTAGAGCGCTGTCTCACATGCACCCTGAAGGCATGCTGTTTA
This sequence comes from Amblyomma americanum, assembly GCF_052857255.1. Classification (NCBI taxonomy): domain Eukaryota; kingdom Metazoa; phylum Arthropoda; class Arachnida; order Ixodida; family Ixodidae; genus Amblyomma; species Amblyomma americanum. Next base: position 52,938,668 of record NC_135502.1, read on the forward strand.
TACGCTGGAAATGAGGAACTGGAAGCAAGCATGGCAACAAGGTTGGTGGTGCAAAGGTTGTAACAAAATTTTTTTTTTCTTCTGGATAAGTAGCATGACAGCAAAGATTCGAAAGCATTACATCAAACAGTCAAATCCGGTCATAACGAACAGCATGATTCAACACGATTTGTTCGCTATATGGAATAACTCGATATACCCGACCCTGCTTATAATGAACTTTACTACCAAATATGTTCTTTACGAGGCCGCAAACAGTGGAGTGAAAATGAGCTGATGGAAGAAAAACCACTCCACTCACCATGAGTTCTACTTGAAAAGTAGTTTATTGGCGAAAAATGACGCCTATTTGCAGTAGGTAGCGATTTTTTTTCCTGAACACTGCGTTTAGCTCCATCAATGAGAATTGCATTTTTCGACTCATGACATCAATTCAATGAACTCCTGTCTGCTTCCCTGCGTTCCCAAACAGTATCGTCGCAGCACACCGGCAGCAGAAACGACATCACGAAGCGTCAGGTGAGGGCGATCATCTTCCGAAGCAGTCCAGAGGCGGCTCCCCAGGGGTGGCACCAGACACCAGCACATCAGAAACAATCCGCCTTTTTCATTTTCCTGTGCTGCCACCTCGCGTACAACGATGGAAGCTCACTGGTAGGGTACTGCGCGCCCAGCCCGGCCGGACTGAGTGCCGCTCCGGAGCACGTTTTGTTGGAATCTGTCGACGACGGCGTGTCCTGGGCAGCACCTGGTACCTGGAGGACTTCTAGAATTGACTGATGGCTGGGTGCGAAGTACGAGGCAGGCTGCAGTGCCCACCGAAGAGCAAATTCTTCAGTATCTCCGATCATCCGGCATGCGATGCGAACACCTGCTGAGCAAGGACCGCCGCTTCAGAGATGAAGGTGAAGGCTACATTCGGAACATAATGTTCAATGAAATATCCCTGATCAGTAAGGTTGGCGTTTTCCACTGTATATGCCTGCCATTCATGAAAGGTGGATACTACATCGTGCACGCCGTAGTACTGAAAACGACTGGGGCCAACAGTTTTCACAAGCAATCGTTGTGTTCAAGCGCTGCAGAATAGCTATACGAGCTATAAAAGCACAAGCGTACTCGCAACAAAGCAGCTCTGCTAGCATTTCACTGTATTTTCCCACAGCACACCGCTGCATAGGTTAAACAAGCATGCGCGTCCATAAAGACGAGCGCGAGAGGCGCACATTGATCCATTCCTGCGATACCACGCCGATGTCTTCATCATGGATATGATTCGAACACACGCATAATGCACCTTCTTCTTCTTCTGTCTCTTAATACATGGCACATACCCACACGGGGGGGATCGGCCAGGGTGTAGTGGCATAAACGAGGAAATTTCCGTAGGAGATTATGACAAAATTTTAGCACCATGCGTGAATGCTGTCGTAGCTACTTTTTCGTTGCCCGCTCCATCGCGAGTTGAAAGCGGCTCACAGCACTTGCCCATGCGGCCTTCTTGCTTGAGAAAGCAAAAAGCGTCGGAACGAAGTCTAAATGCCGCGGTGACATTCGAGGCCTTCCCGGCCATGAATAAAACCTTTTGTGATAGACTGCACACGCATTTAACCGCAGTACCTCGTCCGTACCTGTCACAAAAGTGATTCCCGCACAGTCTTGACGTGCTTGACGGTGCCCAAGGGCGGCCACGATCGTCGAGCCAGCGAACTGCTTTTATCCACGCTTTGTGTCGAAGGCTGTCCCGGGAAGCGCTCGGAAAGCGAAAAAATCCGAGTTTGCTTCCCTTTACATATTGGGCATTGCAGCCGTATGCAACACATTTCGTAGGTACCGCGAAATACGTCGCGCTGAACGCCCGACGGCTGCAGCAACGCACCCTACGCAGGAAGCCGGTTTGTTACCACATCCACGGCCGGTCTCGAGTGGAGCGCGCGACCCTTCCAATATGTTTCGCGACACCGCCGCCAGGGGATGGGCGCATGCGCAGTCGCGTCGTGAAAAAGGCGGATTCCCGAGTTCAACAGGATTGCTATCGCAGCTACGTGGTTGTCAACTGTCAAAAAATCCTCAAAGCAACTTTTGTTGGCACAGTGTCTGGAACATTAGCGAGTTCCTCCCTCATCAGTGAGTTCTTCCCACAGTGTAGCAATGCCACTGTCATCCTGCACTGCGCGCACCGCACTCGCAGCTTCAATGCCCTCATGACACAGTCCAGCATGATGGAAGCAGTCCTCTTGAGCCGGTGGTTTTGAGCATCTCGAATCACATTTTGCCCGGCGTGACTGATTATTTCAATCGTGGCCAGCGAATTAATCTCTAGCGCCTCATTAACCTGCAGTTTCACTAAAAGCCACACAACACCTTGCTTCCGATAGCCTGGGTTGGTCACACGGATGGTGCCTTGATGAAGTCGCTGTAAAACCACTGTTGCTTCTGGTGGCAGGAAGCAAAGCTCAGTGTTTTTGAGCGAGACGCCGCAGCTGTGTCGCGATGTGCTGACCAGTTTCCAGGAGGAGGCAAATCTTAAGCCTGCTTGTTGCAAGCTCCTCGGAAGGGCTTGCTGCTGTTTCGTCATCTGGCAGGATGAAGCGCCGGAGAGCAAGCGTACAACAACACAGGCACAGCCTAGAGAACCAGCGACTCGCAAATGCAAACAAAGAAAGCATAGAGGACGGAGGCACACCGCAGCCTACATAGGTTGCTGGGCTGCCTCCTACCAAAGTCAGTGCAATAGTTCCGGAGCTGCCCGCATGTGCTTGATCACGTGGTAGGCGGCTGCCATAAAGGAGCACTGCAAAGCGAGGTTGGCCAACAGTGTGGATTTCAAAGTACTGTTTCTGCTCCCACGTTTCACGGCTTTCGCTGAAGCGCGGGCGGTCGGGTAGCGTGTTTGTCCTGACACTACCCTCAGCCGACGCAGGAGCACATTGGCGGGCGTTTGGTGACCGATTGCAGGCTTTTGGTGACCGATGGGGGCTTCTGGTGCTGGCCACGGGCGCTCAAGAGTTCGATATATCCAATGTGTAGTTTGTTATAAAAAATTCATTTTACATTCATAATGCTAAAAGACCTTCCGAGTGTTTGATATAAAGCACATTTCATTATATATCGAGTTCGTTATATTCAGGTTTGACTGTATACACCGTTTCAACACTTCCTTGCAGCCTGATGGAATCTACAGGCTTTCTCAAACAATCAGGTTAATACATAGGTCTTAAATCGTGTCACTGCGTGCCTTGGCATGTGGGCGTGTGGCGCCATCTAGGTTTCAAGCTATAAGCTAAATACATCACTAAACCCATTGCAGACGGTTCCGTCATATGTGACATGTAACAGCGGATACCATTTTTATGAAAGCCAGATCACCACCTTCACACAGTCCTCCGTGGTGCTGTGGGTATGTATAGTTGTCTTTTTGAATGAAATGTGCAAAACTTGGTTCCGATGACACTGGCATACTAAATTGAAAATATATTAAATGATGTAGCATGGCTTGAATTCTCTTGCAAAATAAAGTTTGTCTGTCTGTAGCTTTACCTATTTAGTTAGTTACCTATATTGGGTTTTATGGCACATAAGCAGCTAAGGCTATCGTGCGCCAAATAAAGTTAAAATATACGATTACTGTGTTGAATGGATTAAAGTTTTCGAAATCTGTAGTCTGTTTAAATCATCCACTTCTTTGAAAAACCTGAAAACACATGAAAATGACATAGTTTTCATTACGTTTACTGGCATATTACTGCCCTTGAAAAATTTTTCATATCACTTAAAACATCAATTTTTTTGCAAACATAGAAGCCTTCCATAAAGGCCACTTGTATATATCATCATTTTGAAATCAAGGAGGAGACATTTAAATTGGTACTATATATTCTTCAGCACAAGAATGTTGCCTCTGCACATGTATAAGGGTTATAAGAGGTTTTGTCCCCAAATGCCGGCTCAAATCTCTCTCATACATCGCCTGAAGAAGGAGGAGGAGGGCTATTTGGTCAAAAAAGTGGTATATACGTAAATGCTCAGAAGGAGGTCCCAAAGCACAAACACTATGTGGGTCCTTCTATGAATATTTTAACTGACGCATTAAATTATAAACAGACAGCCCGACAAAGGCAGCTGAGTGTGAAAGGACAAACAATAAACTGAGTATGACTGAAAAAAAAAACAACGGGAAAATGCATTTTAGCTGGTGTCACTTACAGCTTGATTTAAAAACCCTAGGTTCTCGTAGATAATCTCCTTTGATGGGGTGGTAACCTTCTCTTCCCTCTCTGCAGGCTGTGGAGGAGTTGGTGCCAGTGCAGTTGATGCCGCTGCAGACACAGCCGGTGCTACTGGTGCAACTGGTACCTTGGGACATACCTGTGGAAATAAAATAAGCAGGCCACTGTCTGGATAATTTTTTAACTCTTGTTTACCTATTTGCCCGCCTATTACATGTGGAAAGCCACTAGAAACAAATGACAGAAAACTGCTGCTCAAACAGCTTGATAAACCCACACTCCATTTGTGTACGAGGTAAAAATAGGCACTTTCGGAAAAATGACAGCGCACTTGTTCACCTGGCATCAACATACTAAAACATCAGCTAAGCTGCTCTTGATGTATTAACAGAATTCCACAGAATTCCGAAAAATGTATCTATGGTTTTCAGTTCGTGATTGAAATCTTGTTACACTTTCTGGGTCTCATTTTTCCTTCCTTACCCCTGCATTAGCCTCACATTCTATCGCAGACCAGCCTCTTTGTGCAAACACCATTGTTAGCTACCCATTTACCATGCAAGAACCGTCAAAAGCACCACCAACCTGAGGACTTGGTGGAGCTTGGGCTGCTGCCACTGCTGGCCTCCTCTGGAGCATGCCATCATCCAGACCATCAATGTAGACATCCTTGACAATTGTTATAGACCTGCACGAAAGTACCCAGACCAGAAAGAAAAAAAAAACAGCAATTAGCTGAAAGCCTACACACATGCACGCATATCAGCAAGTGTTCTGGAGTACTAGCAATGTTAGGATTCCTCCACATCCTATGACACAGCCATGCAGGAACGAGGTTTGCTTGGAAAAGCGCAACAGTTTCATCGAAAGCTTGAGTGTGCTACGCTGAGGCCGGCACAAACACTAAATCTTCTCAGCTTATTTCACCATAACATGAAGACAAGGTGTACACATGAAATGCTTTCAATGGGTGGTTCACTGCTTTCTGGCACCACAGAAAGGAAGCTAGCCGCACTCAACCCGATGTCACTTCTATACTCGTATTACAGTTCCCATTAATGCACTGCTACGACGCTCAATCAATCTGTGCACAGAGTTCCTGTTCTGTGAGACGCCAGTACACTACCAGTACATGGAACCATTTTTAGTGCCTTCTTAACAACTCCACAGATAATAGATATTCAGTGTTAACACAAAGTTTTCTTTGATTTCATCAGATTTGGCAATGAGACAAAATGGCGTTTTTTTTCTCTCTCTTTTTTCTTTTTGTTTTAAACACCAGCAACTGCTGTACCTGTGGAGTGTCCAGGCATCCGACTCGGCTGTCCGTTCGATGTAGTTCTTGGGCAGGAATCCCGTGGCTCCCGTCAGCCACGAGGTGCCCTCCACCCAGCCGTCAGTGGCCGCACCAAGGTGCTCTCCACTCACATACACAAAGTCACCGATCAGGAGCTCCAGTTCGTCAGGTTCCTTTGGCACGTGCGAGTAAAGCACTTTGTGGACCTGCGAAGGCGGCCGAGTGCACAGACGCCACATGGCATGGTTGTGAAGGAGCAGAGGTTGAGACGTGAATGACAGACACAGATATGTAAAGCGTTCCCCTCGCTGACTAGCTCAGGCTCAAATTTTGGTGTCACGTCTGGGTGAGGTGACCAGGCAACAACATGACAAGAACAGCATAGGCTGTGATAGAAAGAATCTCGACCAGTCTTGCTTTCTTAATGTGCCAGAACATATACCTATATTTTCAGGTCCAAAATTTATTTATTTATCCCAATACCGGCCCTCCTTCGAGCTTGCTACAATATTATTGATTCTTTTGCCACTGACACGACGCTAAATTATTTGGCATTCCATCTTGCTTGCAATGGTCAATGAAGGCTTGCAAGGCAGGCGTCATAACATTAATACCCCTACCACATGGCAAATTCAATATGATATGTGAATGATGACAATGATCAGGGGGATGGTGCCACATGAGTGACTTTAATAATTATGAAATGTTATACTGTAGATGTTAATGTATTCCTAAAATGATTTAAAATTCATAATAATGGTCACCATTTTGAAAGGAGAAGTGAAAAAAAGCCACCAAGAACTTAAGCAGGCAGAACCCGACACGAGACAAAGAGGAATGCAAACATAAAGGCAGCACGGCAGCAACTGAATGCAAGTAAAATGTCAATTTCTGCTAAAGTCAAAGAGTAGAAATTAGTAGTGCATGACCACAGCTCCATTCTGAAGAGAAAAACGGTATATGCTCTCCTAACAACACTTTTTAGAAGATACAAGGGCACAGTAACTTCCACCAAATTAAGGAGCACCTTGTGGCAACACGGCTTCAGGAGCAAGAATAGGGACAAGGCAAAGTGCTGGTATTGTTTTCAGGACTTAACAACATATATCAGGGTCAGTGCTCACAGCACAAAATAGCCAACTACACAATGTTTGATTTCTAGTGATTTTTCATCTAGTGCTCCACACTTTTGTCTTTTTCTACGGTTCTGCAGTTCAGACAACACACATGGTATCAAAATGAATGTGAATGCCTTCCCTGGGCTAATCCAACTTTAGATGTTGCCACCATTTTGCAGTGTGAAAGAAAATGAATAACATTAGTAGATAATGACATCTGTTAAAATAAGATTTATTTTACCACGCGATAGATATTATACTAGTGGCTCAGATTAAAAAATTTTTAGGCACATCATTTACGGTGCTTCACATTGAACCCTATATAAATGCAAGCACAGACTACACCTGAGGAGAATGTAACTCCTTTAAAAAAGCAGATTTTGACAAAAGTTAACAATGTCAAACTTCATACAGCATACCTTGACATAAACAACAGCTACTAACTAACAATGTTCACCTTAACGAGCATTAATGAGAAAGAAAAATGGAGTGCGTGAGCTCAGAAAATTCTGCAGAAGAGTAACCACCTGACAAAATACTATATCAAGGATGCCAGTAGCCACTGAAAACGAGGAAAGTAAAGATTTTTCTTTACTTTATGGTGTTGCTCAGCAATAAATCAGCAGTATAACCATTATTTACCTGAAAGACGATTAATTACAGAGTAAAAGAAAAAAATTAACACATGCCACTAGTAACATCCAAACTAACAACCTTCGCATGTCGCGTGCGGTGCTCTGCCAACTGAGCTATGACGATGGCTGTGCAATCTACTTTGTAGGGTATTTGCATTTATCTTGCATTTAACCTGACCTTGAGAGTGTTCACCTGTGCCACCCTCGACCATAGCGGCAAATGTAGGAACGCCCTGTAATACTGCAAGGTCCACACAGAGCGTGACTGAACGCTGAGGGAGGCAGTTGTGTGAGAACCCTCTTATGCTTCCCACGGCATCAAGACTCCTGGAAGTGAGGCCCTCGTGAAGCCATTAAGAAGAAAAGAATAGGGAAATGAGGGGTAAATGCCTATGCTCATTGTACCTCACTGCCTTTGATCCTGGTGTCCCGCGAGTACAGCCTGAGTTCCCAGCAGGCAGAAGCATTGGTGTTGATAGCTTGGCTCAGTTTTTCTAAGGTGGCATAATGCTCCAACTGAAATTGGTAGGCGAGCGTGATGTGAAGGGCCTTCAAGTATGGTTCCACCTGAATGCCTGCAAAAGGTGAGAGACAGACCAACAATGGGCATCATTCATACCACACCAATACAATGCCTGAAAGTATCTAGGAGCTCGCTCACAAAACACTCCCAAAGTGAACACAACAGAAAAAAAAAACCTGCCTAAATACATTAATATAGTGGGGGAAAAAAGAACATGCTTATGGCCAGCACTTAATTTTTCCAAGATGTGAGGCAAGAAAAAACTCTTCTGCTGCTCAGGACGATGTGACAGGCATAAACACTTCTGCTGGCTAAACAGCAGATTTGTTTATGTTGAAATTCTGTGCCAAGGTGGCACTTGGCAATGGGTTTTGTTTATTACTATGCTTTGGTTGGGTGCTAATCTGTTTTGGCTAGACTAAGCTGTACATGGAGGTTGTATGTGGCAATAGCAGATAGAAAAAAAATATTTCAAAATTGCTGCAGCAAAGGTGCCATCATAAATGTGTAGGCAACGCTGATGTCACGAAGGCAACGAAACGTCTGTGGTTAAATAGGGAGGAGGTCTTAGCCCCCGATAACAGATGGTGCTACTAATCCTATTAGCAAAAAAAAAATCAAGCCTTTTTGGGCCCAGCACAGCCACAAACGACACATTCCATTCATTCTAGTTGAAGTAAGCACCACATCCAACAGTAGCCTTAACAAAACCCACATGTAAACACAACCCAGCGATTCAGCCATGAAAAGCTTTAATACCTGTCCCTTCAAGTAATGAAAGCCTGTAGTTCTGGTTAAAAGATCTTTCTTTAAATATCAGTGTCAGTGTCACCGATTAACTATGACCATTCAGATGATAAACAGAGTATTTGAGTCACACATGGAACAAGGGATGAACAACAGAGTACTATAAAGCTTTCACTTTCAGCAAAGCAACCTAAATCTTAATTGTGAAACTAAGCAAACAGGCAAGCAGAAAAGAATGAGACTGCACAAGAGCCAGAACTGTCACCAATATTTGCACACATGCAAAGCCTCGCCATTAGAAGACAGCAGATGAAACATTCCATGCTATTGCTTCGCGCTACTAACTTATGTAACAAAATGAGCTTTGAAGAACCTATAAAGTGCCCAGAATGACAACGACCAGTTATCCCAAGATCAAAGAAAGACTACTTCTATGAGCTTAAAAAAATTTCATTCTTAAAAGTGAGAAATAGAATCTTTGGACCAACCATACTACATACAAGCTCATGCATTCTGGTAGAGCTACAGGTTTCCAAAAAGCTTATGCTCTTTAACAGCTTCACTTTCTTTTTTTTTGAAGATAATGGCTATAGGTTTCATCACCATGAGAAAACATGCAAGTGAACATGCAGAGGTGTTAGCACTGACAACACAGTATATGCCTTGCACAGTGCACAAGTGAAAAAAAAAAGAGTGGTGATTTGGGTGAAGCTTACGCCTGTTTCGAGAGGCAGTCTTGCTAAGGGAAGAATAAGAGGTTGAGCACCATGGGAAGCAAGTGCCCAACACCTCCAGTGCCCCGATATCGGTTACAACTACAAAGACAGAACATGGTGCACAGCCCACGGTTAGTCGTGTTAGAGAGGCGCACACAGCTCACTAGTCTTGAGGAAGTTAGCCTGTAATGCAATGCTTAAAACCACCATGCAAAGTACAGTACAAATGAAAACACGCTAAGAATGAAGACAACATACAGAACAAACACCCCGCAATGTTCAGGCATGCACCAGCTACTACTATCACAATGAAACAGATTATTACTAAAAACATTCAAAACTTAGTGTCCAGACGCACAACACACAAAAAACTGTACATGTGAGCAATAGGCAGGAACAGTAGTCACATTGGAGTTATGACAACTACAATGATAAAAAGCGCTCGCACTAGAAGTAGTACTCCCACTACTGCACTTAGACACCAGAACACAAGACTGCAGAGTTTATAAATACTTGGAAACAATTCTCACGCAGCCAAATGACCCAACCAACTCTCTCTTCAGGCCTAGGTCTAATAAAAGGTCTTCTGCTACTACAAAACCCTACTAGATATTTGCTGTTTTAAATATTTCCGAGTACAAACCACCAATCTAAAAAAAATCTTATGCGCGATATTTTATGTTAAACTAGTTCACCACGCCACGCGTACTAACAGCATGGCTTATAGGCCGAGTAGGTAAACATGCTTTCATACCCGTGAAGATGTTGGATTTCGAGGGCTAAAAAAAGGCTGACATTTGGGCAAAGCAGTCCATTTGTCTCAAATATGATGCAGTGCAACTAGAACGTCAACTGCAGCCAATCATGAAAAAAAAAATTGGTGTAAATTGTGAGACTAATAACAGGGTCTCAAGCGTAAAAATAATCTGCAATAAGCATGTGTCTAGGCCCGTTGATATGCCTGCCAGGCTCAATATTACATGCCCATATCACAGTGGTTCCCTTACCAAGACATATAACAAAACAGCAAAGTAGCTGGAAAGAGAAAGAAAAATGACATAAGGTTGTACTTACTAAACTCAGAGACTTCCCGCATAAAATAAACAGCAAGTTTCTTTAATGCTTCATTGTGTTCTTCAGCCACAAATAGTCCAAGAAATGTTTGGGAAGTGTAATGCTCTAGCTTAATGGACTCCGGAAGTTCCCCCTTCAGTTTCTCCACTACATGCTGCAATGCTCTACTAAGGTGGCCAATAGCATCATCGGGAGCCTGCAAAGAAAACAGTGCTCTGAGAGAAAGGAAAAGTTCTCATGCTGTTGAGTGCTAAAAAAAAAAGGTGGGGAGTGGGGGGAAAAGATGTTATTTGTCTGGCTGTTCCTATGCGACTTGCTATCTATTATAAAATCACCTTCATGCATGGCTTCTGATCGTGTGCCTTCTATACCACTTTCATTACTCACTGATCCCAGACCACTAAGTTATGTCTTAAAAAATTGCAGCTGGACAGCAGCATGAAGAACTATTGAATGCACAATAAACATGGAATGCCTGAAAAATGAGTTAACAGCCCTTTTTTTCGTGCTATCTTTGCACAGCCACATTTAGCCTTCAGGCTCTGACAGACAGGGAAGATAAAGTAGTTACTTGGATGTACCATCAACTTCTGAAAATTGAACACTGTTTACTAATCTCTCCCTTCAATTTGACTGCGTCCAAAAGTCTTGCACTTTTGTCGCTTGCACTTTTCTATGCAAGAAAAAGGTTTTTGAACTAAGGATGCCAAGTACCACATAATTGCACGTGAAAAAATATGACTGGTGCTATTGGTTGTGCTGAGGGCACAAGCAGAAAAATTTATTAGTTAACTCGATCGCAGATCCTGAGATGACAGACCAGTCCACTTAAGTTGAATGCGGTCAAGGGATGCTACTAGCTATAAATATGTTCGAACATATATAAAACATAATATAAACATGTCCAAATAAAAATGGTGGCTGAAGATAGGCTACACATTACTCATAAAATCATTTTACACACACAACAAGAGTGCTGATAAGGCTTTAATTAGTACACTGGCATTGCAAGGTCACTTTCACAGACCCTGCTTCTGAGCCCAAGAGTAGACTGCCATAAAAAACTGAAAATTCCATTCTAATGGTTTAACCAATCATTCGTGAGGATTCAAGACAAAGCTATTAGAGACTGCCCATAAATTAAACTGCAGCACTCAAATGCCAACAGGATTTTCTCGACAATGCTATGCTTGCCTCTCAGCAAATCTGGGTTAACATTACACTTAATCTGAAAATGGGAACTGTATAGAAGAAATGCGAGACAAAAAATTTGTTTACAACAATTAATCTGATGGCAGTGAGTTGGAAATGTTAGCAATGGCTGGAACAGTGGTGACAGCAATGGGGAAAGATGATTTGGAAACACGGGCAAACACACATACGATACAAGCAGAGCCACACAAGTTGGCTATATCTACCATGCCTAAACTGAGGTGCCTGATGCCATTTTAAGAATCTTCAATGTTCTCAAGACAATGCAGCAGCATAATGTATCAATTTATACACTGCTATTGTTTTTATTTTGCCAGACCTCGCTCTGAAGATACATTGCGCTGAGCCAAACATGATGGGCTATAGCAAGGGATTGGACATTGTTTTTTTATTTTGAGAGGAATTTGGTGAAATTTTTCAGTATTTACTTTAGAATGCAGTTTCTGTTTCTTTCTTTTCTGAGCGAATACTATTCCTACTGATGAATTACCATTTTTTATATTTCCTCAGTTGTTGCGCTGGGCTAAGGAAGACAACAGGGCATCACGTGGTCTGCATGTTGATGGCAGCAATAGAACTGCCGCTTAAAGGTTCCCTGAAACAGGCATTCGAGGTTGGCTATATAATGCTTGCATTACGCAGAGTACAGGCCAGCATTTATGCAGTGTACGAGACCCCAAAAGCGCACGGAAAATTTACAATATTTTTTAAAACATTTCTGCTTTCGAACCTTGCTGCGACCCGTGATGCCAGGCTTTCGCGCGAAATATGGCATACGACATCATGTCGAGCAAGTCATTTGTTTGGTTTGGTTTATGGGGGTTTAACGTCCCAAAGTGACTCAGGCTATGAGGGACGCCGTAGTGAAGGGCTCCGAAAATTTCGACCACCTGGGGTTCCTTAACGTGCACTGACATTGCGCAGAACACAGGCCTCTAGAATTTCGCCTCCATTGAAACTCGACCGCCGCGGTTGGGATCGAACCCGCGTCTTTCAGGTCAGCAGCCTAGTGCCATAACCACTGAGCCACCGGGGTGGCCATCACTGGTTTGCAGCATCAACTCTTTCAGACGTCATGCAGCTACCATGGCCATGGCCACTCCAGCGGGTCAAGAAGCTCCATGCCGCGGGGAATTCCCGCGCGTGCCGGCAGCCGACGGAGGACACGGAGGGGCTGAGTGGGAGGGGCCGATGGAGAAGCACCGACATTTCAGGGGGAAAAAATTGACGAGAGGAGAAGGAAAAGCGCGAAGACCGGAAATTAAAATTCTGACTACAGATAACTCAGCTTCAACAAACAGCATTAAAGAAATTCTTGCTGGAGGATATTTGTGAAGTGACGTCCCTTAACGACCTCAGCATACCACAACTTAATCGCGAGCCCCTTTCAGAGCCCCTTTAGCCGTCATGGTAGCCAGAACATAACATTTTTAACGGGGGCTTAGGTTAACGCTGAGGCGGCGGCGAAACCACGGCGGCGACCGAGTCTCGTCTGTCCAGATCAGCAGGCGCTCGGTCGTCGTTGTTGTTGTTAGCCTATCAAAAGATGGCACATACCCACACTGGGGGATCGGCCAAGAATCGGGTGGCTATTGCAGTGCGATGGCACTGCGGCTACTTCTTCTTCTTCTTTTCCTCAGTAAATATAGGGAAATGCCCTTCTTCTTCACAATGGACCCGGGGAGAAAAGGAGCCATCCTGGCGACTCAGGGTGCCGACAACACAACCGGGTCACAGCATGGCTTGAGTCGTTGGACATGCAGTCTCGCAACCACGTCGGCGAAGATCGTAAGGCGGTGTGAGGGGCTCAATAAGGTAGTTCACGAAGGATGTGCGCTCCGGGACACGGTAGGGGCCATTGTATTTCGAAATAAGTTTTTTTGAGAGGCTGGGAGCAGTGGAAGGAACCCACAGCCAGACGAGTGAACCAGGTGGGAAATTCGGATCAAGCTTTCGTCAGAAGCTGAGGCACAATAAAGGGCGCTGACGCAGAGGGGCGTGGTCACCGCTGTCGATAATGTGGGCGATAGTCGACGTGCGGGTCAAAGTGGGTTGGTGTGAACCGAAGGAGAACGAAATTGATGAAGCAGAGCGAGAAGTTGAATTCATTGAGGTGCAGGAAGAGAGGCGTCGATGGAGGGAAGGAAAACGTCTGGAGACGAAGTGTCGGGTGCAGGAACTGGCGGGCTGAGGGCATCGACGTCAAGGGATGGCAAATCGTCATTTTCATCGCAATAGAGAATGAAGTCAATAATTTGCACGGTACCGAGGCACTCACCGTGACTCACAGCGGAAGCATATGTAAACGGATTGGTCACGAACAACGCGCTAAGGCCAGCTGACAGAGTGAGGACGGCGTAACGTATGGATCGGTACTTGCGGCACAGAAAGAGGGGCGATGGTGTAAAAAGTATTTTGCCATCGCGAACAAGGTCAGAAGTGAGGGGGCACAAGAACAGAAGAACAGGCAAGCAGTTCAGTGTCTTTGGCAACGACGGCTTTGGCAGGAGCAGCAGAAGGAGCAACGGGCGGCGAGGAACCGCTGAGCGCAAAGAACTCAAGTTCAGCATGAGCACAATCGATGACTGCGCTATGGCGCGACAGGAGGTCCCAACCCAAGATGGTATTATGAGAACAGGTTGATAAAATGACGAATTCAATCACGTAGAGGATTTCCTGAATAACGACGCGAGCCGTACACGCCGCTAATGACGCAATAGCCTGTGCGCTTGTGGTGCGCAGCGAGAATCCAGAAAGTGGGGTCGTCACTTTTCGCAAGGAGTGGCAAAAGGAGTAGGCCATGGCAGAAACAGCAGCACCGGTGTCGACAAGCGTCAGAACTGAAACACCCTCTACGGAAACGGTGATCAGATTGGCGGGACATAACTGAGGCCTTGGACATTTCGCTGGTGGTGCAGTTCTCGCCTCAGGAACCGTGGCGTCTAGTTTTCCTCTTGTGAAAGATTCGGGTGCCGACGCATGGAGAAAGGGAGTGACGACGAGGAGAACGTGAGCGCCGGGTGGAGAAGGTGGTGCGATCAGGTGAAAGCGGGTGACTCTGTGGCGGCTCGGCTGGCGGTGAGTAGTCACTGGGAGGAGGCCAGTAACCGGCAACTGGGGAGATTGGCGCACGACGACGGCAAAGCCGGGCCACATGACCAGGCAGTCCGCAAGAGTAGCAAGTAGACCGATTGTCACTAGTACGCCAGGGATTGCCGAGTTGTTGAAGCGGTCGCAAAAAAGGTGTCGGAGCGTGAGGAACTTGAGGCACATACGCCTGAGGTGGAGCGTAGGTTGGGTGGTAGTTAGGCGGCCGTGCGACGGCGGCAGCGTAGGTCAGGGGTGCAGCGACAGGTGCGGGTGGAGGGACCGGTGGAAGGGCCTCAGCCACTTGTTCGCTGATGGCAGTGCAAAGGTCGGGCGCCAGGAATGGCAATTGCGTGGAGGGGATGGCAGAAGCGACAGCTGACGTGCAACTTCCTTACATACAAAATCTAATCTTTGATGTGCGCCAACAGTTGCAAGTGGTTGGGTGCTGCCGACAGGCCGGCAAGCGACTTGACAGACGCTGCTGCGTGATGGCGAGTGAAGAGCCTCTGCTTGCGCAGCTCGTCGTAGCTCTGGCAGAGACTGACGACTTCGGCAACGGTGCGGAGATCTCGCCACAGCAGCATCTGAAAGACGTCATCCTCGATGCCTTTCAGAATATGCTTGATCTTGTCCACCTCGGACATCTGGGCGTTGATGCGCGAGCATAAGTTGACCACGTCTTCAATGTAGCTGGTGAACGTCTCACCCGACTGCTGGGAGCGCTCGCGCAAGCGGTGTTCGGCGTGTAGCTTGTGCACAGCAGGACGTCCAAACACTTCGGTGAGGTTCACCTTGAAAGCAGTCCATGTGGAGAAGTCTGCTTCGTGGTTTCGAAATCACAGGTTGGCAACGCTGGTCAAATAAAAGATGGCATTGTTCAACTTGGTGGTATCGTCCCACTTGTTATATGTGCTCACCCGCTCGTATGATGTGAGCCAGTCTTCAGCGTCTTGATCGTCAGTACCGCTGAAGAGTGCCGGGTGCCGCTGCCGGAGGGAGCGGGAACAGAGGACTGGTGAGCCAACCTGCATGGCTTGGCGGTGGGCGGCTTCAGGCATAGCGGTCATAGCGGGGGTCGGCAGCGTGCGGTTGCGCAGGTCCAGGGTGATACGAGTATGCTAAACCAAACCTCCACCAAATGTAACGGGGGCTTAGGTTAACGCTGAGGTGGCGGCGAAACCACGGCGGCGACCGAGTCTCTCGTCTGTTCAGGTCAGCAGGCGCTCGGTCTGAGCGATGGCAGTGCGGCTACTTCTTCTTTTCCTCAGTAAATATAGGATGATGCCCTTCTTCCTCTTCACACATTTTTCGTGATGTATATGAAAGGTTTTGTGTCATTGTCCTTACAGTGGATAAACGTATGTAATTTGTCCTATGTGACAAATGAAAATTAACAGCGCTATGCAGTAGACATTTGGTGAGGAGGTTAAGCCTCCTGATCCACAGAGGCATTAAACATTGTGGAGCAATACCTCAAAATGTGTCCAATGGTATCGCTCTTCTAGCATGCCTCCGGCTTCCTTAATTTGTTAGTTTTCACTTTCAACTGAGCTGACCTTCTCCTCAATACCCAGCTAACTGTGGAATGCGTCATGGATACTAACCTTTTTCGGTTAAAATCCAGTTTTGAAACTTGAATTTGGTGGCCATTTATTGTTTTGTTTTCCGTTGAAATTGACGGATACTAACCTTTTTCGGTTAAAATCAAATTTTGAAACTTGAATTTGGCAGACATTTAGTTTTTTTTTTTTCCCGGTGAAATCAAAAAGTCCAACTTCTAGCTATAGCCCATGAAAAAACTTGGAGCAACCCATAAAAAATTGTTGGGCAGTGTCCTACTGTGGAAAAATTCTTAGGTGTAACGGGATCAGAAGTGGAAGGGGTTAGCCATAAGTATAAAACGAAGAACTGGTAATCTGCGATTTTTTCACACCTCAATAATGCAACCTTTGCAGAGCTAAATGGTTTCAAATCTAAGAACTTTTCTTACAGCTGTCGACCCCAGTGCATTTTTACGCATAAACACAAAAACTGGCATATGAACACAAGTACTGAAACTGATAGACAACAATTTTTCTGAGTATATATATTGGTCTTTCTGCACCCTGAAACACTGGAGATCATGTACGAACACAATACATGTGCTAGACATGAATAGAGTTAAGTCATTCAGGTTTAGCACTTTTTTTTCTGCGATTAGTCAGTATTGGTATTGAGTTTTATTAGCAGTATCTCGTAAAAAGAACTGACTGATGGCCCCTAAACATGTCATTACTCATTCTAGATTGCAGCCCAGGTGCTTCAGGTTTCTATGACAGATGCCGCGGCTAGCGACATCTTTTCCTTCCATTGTTATTTTATTAATAATTAGCCATTAACAACAACAACAACATTCTAGACACTGCAGATTGCTAGCCTTGCATCAGGAACTGCACAATAACAGAAAGGCAGTCACCTGAAAAAAAGAGCAGAGTGTGATGTGGGGCAGGTAGTTGTGGGCGCCATTGCGGCCGCATTGCAGCATGGACTGGAGGGAGAACTTCTGTAGCTGCTCCAGGAGTGGTCCCACCGGACAAAGATAAAGAATGTACTCTCTAGGCGTGCTGTCGTCCAAGGTGGGGTCATTGACGTGAGCTAAAAGCCTGACGAGGGAGGAGAGTGATAACGATACTCAACACGGCTGTACCATCTATGCAATACATAGAAGATGCAGTAGCAAAAGCGCAAGAAAACGGCAAGAACGAAATGAAGCTTTGTGGAAACTGTTGGCAAGCTTCCTTCTGCACTTGATGGCAAATGATCTGGAATGGCAACATGTCTGAATAGCTAAGAAACTTACTTCCAAACCCTGCATTAGCAAACATGTCCTTCTTTCACGAATGCAAAATTTGGGCGTGGTGTAAGAATTAGAATAATGTTCACAGCTTCACAGCCACATGACAGACGGCACTTGACAGTGGAAGACACTGAACTGCCAAACCTTTAAGCATTATTACTTCCGGTGCAACAAATTATTTCGCGCCTTTTTGCAATAACGCCGTAATGAGCACATTTAGAGGCGAAGCTTTCCAACAGATGCGATTTTATTGGTTCATTCATTTTTGCACCAGAAAACTGGTCTGGACCCGCTAAGGCTACTAAGAACACTGCTGCTGTTCTCCACAGATCCTACGCTACATTGAAAACGACACTCAAAAAATATGCATTACCAATCGGCCGCTAGCTGCACTCCTCTGTCCCCTGTTGCCGCAAGAGCCTTCTCGCTGAAACCAGAAAGAGAAAAAAAATTGCAAACAGAAACCGATGAATCAACGCTAGTAAGAAGCACCACTCGCGCAGGAAACGAGACATTGCGCGCTTGGAAAACCAGAGTTCAAGGACTGAGGAAGCGTTATACAACGAGCTTCCTCTCAAAAGCGCGTCTACTTAGGCACAAACGGGAGCGCTCCAGTTAGTCACACAGGCGCACGATCACAGGTCCTTGACTCGTCGTGCGCCTCCGGTGACTTATAATCAGAATGGGTACCGATCGCGCCAGCGACTCCGTCCGGTGATTGACGCTCGCAACATGACGGGCCGGGACTCACGCTCTGTGCTTGGGGAACCCCATTTGCAGCAGAACCTGAAGAGGGGACAGGTGCTGCTTGTGCGGCCTACTGCTGACATTTCGGCGTGGAGGAGGGGCAGCCATTCGGCGCTGTCACATTGTCTCGGGGCGTGGAACAATCGCTGTTCGGTGGTGCACAGCGCACTTCACAACGCACTAAACGACGGCACACGAGCTCATAGCGGCTGCAACAAAAACTTAATTAGAAACAGAGACGATAACGCCCTAGCAGAACCGCAATAAAACGAAAAAGCTCAAGCCATTTTGTTTTTTTGTATCGGCTACTTGAACCCACTTCCGTTTCCTGTTGTCGAGTGTGTCTTTAGACACAAAGTAAAATTTAAAATTTGCTCCAAAATATTTTAAAATAAATCAGTTGAAATATTAAAAACAACATGGTTTGAGTACATAACGTTTATTGATATCTCACGTGTTTCAAGTAAACATCCGTGAGAGGCGCCAGTGCATTCAAAATGGCGGGCGTTTTATTCGAGGATATTTTCGACGTGAAAGATATTGATCCTGAAGGCAAGAAATTTGACAGAGGTAAGATCTCAGCTTTTACGTCAACACACGTGAGTAGACAGTCATTCCCTCGCAGTACCGTTGCTTTGATATGTCAGGGAGTATTTCCTTCCACCCACACCATGTGCTCTCCACGCCGGCAAATGAATGACGCTGGCGATGTATATCTGCTTCTTGTCGTTATTTTTGTGTGTAACTTGCAGCAAGCTTCCTGTAAATGTGGTTGCGCGAGCATCTGATCAAATAGTTTCGAACTGCCCCCATTGCAAAGCACGCATCTCGCGCATTTCGGCCATGCGCTGGACATCAAATGCGCAGTTCACGCACACGTCCCTTGCGCTTTGCTTCGCGGCATGCCGGTAAAATAACTCTGAGGCCTGCACGAAACGAAACCAATGCTGCAGTGCGGGCAGCGCTCGCCCGTAGTCGCAATTTGCGCCGTGTTTAATGCAAACGTGCATGCCATGCTTCCTTCACGCTGATTATGTTGTTTCTGTAGAAAGAAAACTAACGTATGTGCGAGGGTATTGAGCGTGTTTGATTTTGAGAGCGTTTGCGCTAAGGACACGCCACCCCGCCGGCATGATACCAAACGCTTGTGTTCCTTACATGACAGCCTTTATGTGGTGTCTCGAAAGCACTTACATTTTGGTGATAAACGTTCTGATAATCTAGCACGCTCGTGATAAAGGTGGACGCGCCTCATTCCTATCGATTGCACCGCTTGCTATATCTATGTGGAGAGAAAGGAACACACTTCGCCACCAACGTTTGCAGATATTGTCTTCTCTCCGTTTTGCCTCCTGTGTCGGCCTTGTTTATTTTTCACGGGTTGACCGGTATTCTAGCGCCTGCGCCTGATGGATTCGTGGAGCTTTTTGTAAACATCGCAGCAGAGCGCGGCGCTTTTGTTATTTTGCTGCGCGCGCCCGGTTGGCAGGCGCTCAACGTGCGGTACGCGCATGCGCCATGGGCCTGTCACGCGGGCCTGCAGTCTGAGCACTTGTTTGTTGTGGACCTGCATCAGCTGATGCTGTTGGCACCCTTCTGCAGCAGCAGGCGCTCATGTGAGCACCGTCCAATGGGAAGCCGCGTTCGCCATCTTTAGCCAGCACTGAGCAAGGAAGCGCGCGTGCGTACCATAAATAAAAAAAAAATTCTGGGGGAGGGTGGCAGGTGTATCTTGACGAATAAGTCAATCGGTCGACCTGTGCGCATTTTCTGACAAGCCGAATGTTTGCAGACATTGAAAGGAAAAGTGAGAGTAAAAGAGAAGGCGGTGCACGAGGGTGTCGCCAGTGAAAGGGGCGAGAGCGTAAGAATAAAAGATGTAGAAAGCGGAGTGAGAGTACTATTTCGTGGCGGTGCGCGCGTGCGGAGAGAGAGTAGGGGGAAGGAAGAAAAGAACGTTACGTAAGCGTTGCGGCCCGGGGAGGGCGGCACGAAGTGTTTTCCCGGTGACGACACGAGCGCGCCCGCGCGAGGGAGGAGAGGTAGGGGGAAGAGGAGGATACCGCGCGAGCGCGCTGCTGGGAAGCGGAGGAGGAGGGCTGCTGCCCCAATGATACGGCGCATTCTCAGTCGCCCAAGCTCCGTCGGAAAACTCCGCTCGGCGCGCGAGTCTTCAAGGAATGACGCAGTTAGTTCGGACTCGAGTCCTCGCCTCGGAGGGCGGCCCCGCGGGCCCTCAAGCCCGCACGATGACAGCCATGGTTCGGCACCGTACTGTGAGGTGAGGTTTTTTTTTTTTCATCTCTATTGGCCGCTCGCTGTGATGATTTGAAAGGGTTAAGGAAAAGAAACAGCATTCTCGCTACTTTGCTTCCAAGGGCATGCATGGTTGAACCGCGTTTTGTTTCTGAAAAAAAAAAAAAAAATCGCTAGTGTGATTCATTTCGGCGGCGATGCGTGTTCTGCGAGATTATTGCAACGCGTCTTTTGGGAGCGCACGCGGCGAGATGTAGCCCAACCACGCTGATTTAAACCTGCGTGTGTTTATTTCCTGCTTTGCTCCTCCTCAGCCGGAGGAGGATAAGCGCTATCGGCGATAAGCGCTATCGGGAACAAGACTCCTCGCGTATGCGCTCGTCGACGTCAGGTGCAGCGCGCTCCGCTCTGTCCACGTAGCGCGCTTGTGCAGCAGGGCAAGCGAGCGGCAGCAACTGCCTTCTTGCGAGCCCGGGGCGCGCGGAATGAATCACGGCGCTTCAAACAACAAGCGTGAAAAAAAAAAAAAAGGCAGAGGCGTGCGGACCCTCTTTCGATTATCTAACCGCCCCTGCCTGCACGGGATGCCTTTGAAGGGAACAGCTCGATGCGTGGTGCAAGCCACTTGCGGGGCGTTCTGTTTGACCACCTTGCCGTTTTTCTGTGGCGTGCCGCTTTCTTCGCATTTTTTTCTTTTATTTTTCCGCGCTGTCCGCTCTGGGCTCTTGTAATCTCGTTAGCTGCACCTGCTTTTGCGCACGCTGCATACTTGGCTTCGCTTGAAAGTTCCACGTCACCCACATTTCTTACTTTCCTCTTCTATTAGCACCATATTTAAGACTTCAATGCACTCGGGAGCCTCTTTGAAATATTTCCATACGACAACAGTAGGCACAGGCTTTGCCACGTCGAAAGTATCTGTCGGGCTCGGTTTTGTTTATTTTTTTCGTCCTCGTACTTCCTGCAGTCGGTAGCGGACCCACCTGACGAACGTTCCTGCACGAGCCCTTAGTGACAGAACGCCTACTGCCTCTCTTCGGAATCTCTTTCACTCATTCTCTCTCACTCTCTCCCCTTAGGGCTAGAGAACGGAGATGGGATTCGAGAAGCGGTGATACGTGCGCATAGCGTGAAAACTTTCGCCGTCGTCAACGAGAATCGATTTTTTTTTTCCTTCCTTCTGCCGCTCTCTTTCCTCGATACCCAGTGTGCCCGTCCCTGTCTCTCCAGGAGCATCGCCAAATCGGTCGCGCTTTTATTATTTTTTTTCTTACTGCTTTCCCTTCGGTCGCTCCGTCCCTCCACCAACCGCCTTTCAAGGTCAAGTTCGTCTCCTCATTCATACCGCTGCCTGGCTGCGGAGCGCAACCGCTCGCGCGGCGCTGTCTCTTTTTTCTATAATTTTTTTTTCCACCATTCCCGCCGCTGCCTGCCGCGCGCGCGCGCGCTGGCTGTGTGGCCGCCTTTCGCTGTTTGTAGTCGCCGCTGCCGTATGTGTCTGTTCCCCAACAATGGCTAAAGAAAGAACAAGGTGCTTGTGGTTATCATTTCGGATTCGGCGCTTTCTTTTTTTTTTTTTTCAGTCCACCCGCGCGGAGAAGGCGACCTAGCGAGCGCATTCTGCGCGATCGTGAGCGTGTCATTTTCTTGACGCTGGAGGCGAAAATAAAGAAAAAATCGAAAGGGTGAGAGGGAGAGACGCAGGGACGACTTGGCGCGCTCGGCGCACAGGCGGCAGTTGCTGGGACTGAGCGCCGAATAAATGAACAAGAGAGAGAGAGAGAAAATTTATGGCAGGAAAGGAGGCAGGGCGAGAGTCGGCCGTTAGAAACTGTTCCAATTTTTTTCGGAAATTATATTACGTTCTCCGCTTCGCATTTCAGACCACCCATGCCGTCCCTTCATGTATCTATTATTAGACCGCTAATTTTCAATTCCCCAACAAACGGCCTTGAGCCTCCCTGTCTAAATAAACAGCTCCATTCATTCATTCATTCATTCATTCATTCATTCATTCATTCATTCATTCATTCATTCATTCATTCATTAATCTTTCGTCGTGCCCTTCAATACGGTTGCAGGGATCTTGAGGGTGCTTGCCACAGCGCCCGAAATGACTGGAACTTCGTGTAGCTTGCATTTTTCTCCTCCTGGAGACTTGCTCACGGCTGTATTACGTATACAGTATACGTCATACGTTTTCGTGATCTCAGGGTAAGTGCATTGCGGACCAAAAAAAAAAATGTTAATCTGGCAGTCTCTGTAGGCGGACAAGATATATCCGTTGCCGGTCTCGGTTTCCGGAGTTTTCAGAAGCCAGTCGTTAGACTTCGATCGCCAGCCGCCACAACCGGCTGTGCAGACTCGTGCAGGTCGGCGGTATTGTTGACGTGAGAAGCCCTTTTTGTTTTTTTTCTTGGCCGATGGCGGGTCATTCATTTCTTGCTTGTCACGACGTCTCACCCTCCTCTTGCTCAACCCGTTCCTGCGCCCCCCGGTGTTGATATCTCGTCTTTCGGCGTAAACAAAACATGCGGGTTTGTCACGTGCTCCTGTTTGGAAACTCAACAGGGGCGGAGGTGGGGGGGGGGGGGGGTGCTTCTCGCGGACGCTTGCGTTGTGGTTAATCAACGCCACAGTGTGGTCAACGCCTCAGGTAGCCCTCACTCAGAGCGCCGCCCTCTTCCGTTTTTCAGGCTCCTCCCCCATCGTGACGTCTTTCTTTTTTCTCTCTCTTCTCCCGGCCGGCACCCTGCCAACTGTCGGCCATATTGAATGGCCAGGACTAACAGGGCGTCCCCTCCCTGGGCAGGCCAGGGGGCCGTGGTATTGCACAGAGGCCAAGGTTGCAGCAGCATCTTTTCTGTGTGCGTGTGCAACCTTCCGATTGCGTCGTTGCGCTGGCGGTGGTGCCTTTGCGGCGGCCATCCCGTGCAACCTCCTGTGCCGCTCCTCTCTCTCTGTCGACATTGGCAGCTGTGGTCACGTGATAGTGGCGAAACGGTCGGTCAGCTTGCTGGAAAGAAGAGGTAGTGGTGGAAAGTTTGAGGCTTGCAGGATGAGCGCGCTCCTTGGTTGGCTAATGAAATGAACAGGTACTCCTATACTGCCACATGTCGGAGGAAGCTAGCGGCCGCGCGCAGGAGGAAATCGCGCGATGCTTGCGAGATGAGATGTAAACCTGCGTTAGGCCGTTAAAAGAATGAATAAAAAAAAAAGCTCGCTGGTGTACGTGCCGTGGACGGTGTTTTTCCTGCTGCGTGTGTGTGTGTTATTGGTACCGCATCCGGTTCTCGGCGCCGGCGCATGGAATCCTTGGAAAAAAAAAAAAATCGCGGCGCGGTCTTCTCGCGTTCCCGAATTTCTGTTCTCTAGAAAAGCGGCGCATCGTTTCTAACTTGCGTATGAAATTACAAAGTGTGCCAATTGTTTCGGGCGAGTTCGACCCGGTATTTTTTATTGGGACGCACCTCCTGGTTTGTCAATTGCGAAAGCTGTTCGTAGTCATGTCTTCCTGCCTTAGGTGCAGTATATTGCGTACTGGTACGCGTGATATGAGAAAATAGCTGCTAGTTAGCATTCGAAGACCTAATTTAATATGCGTGAAAACTGTGACGTGTACAGAGGACAGCTACACTTATGATGAGGAAAACTCCGCTTCTCGGTGATGGCTGGTAATTGTTAACTGCACGCTAGCAAAGAATTCTCTTCCGTATAGATGAGTTTCACCGACGTCATAGTGTCCGCCATATCAGGGACCAAAGGCACGGCAGAAACCTGCGCGTTTTCCTATTAATCCGCTTATCGCAACCTGCTCCGACGTCTATGTAGGAGCTATGCTTGGACTCACTCATGGAGCCTATGAGATCATGTTCGGCCTACAGACATTCACCTATACAGGCCAGCCGTTCATTCATTCGCTTTGTAAACGGTGCATCGAAACGCGTCTAGTTTTTTTTTTTAAAACATTCCTTTTTCAGCACATCCCGCGATAGGCAAAATCATTTGTTTCGCTCACCCCTTTCTGCTGTGGCGGCGAACGTCTCGACGTTTCAATATGCCGGCTGGAGGCATTCCTGCTGGCTCGGTCGAAAGCCGCTACTGCACTCTTCTTCGGAGCTGGTCGGTGTGGAAGCTAGCGCGTTTATTTTTTTTTTTTCTGCTGCTGAAAAGGCTGAAGCGTGTGTGAGTGACGGCACAGCCTACGAAGCTTTGTACCGTTATCGGGAGCCGTTTTGACGGTGCACGCGCGCTTCGCTAAGATGTGTTCGTTTTCCCGTCGCGGTGCAAACGAGTGCTCGCGTCCTCGCTGGGGCAACAACACAGCGATGAGCTGTCCTGTTATCGAAGGGCCTGCGAGCATAGCTGGTGTATAGCGTAAGCAGCTCTGTTCACTCCATTGTGCACCGACCGTGAAGGGTTCGTGCGCGAGAGCTTCTTTTTTTTTTTTGCTGTTTTAAGCGCTTCATTCTGGCAATTTTTTTTTCAGTGAGTGCACTCTGTGCAAGCTGATGCTTTGTATCTGATTTAATATTATTGATCCCCGCACGCGCACAAAAAATGCCCAAAATGGATCCCCATAGCCGGCGGCTAGTAGTGGGGCCATTTACAAAGGTGCTCACACCCGAAGGAAACAAGCGAATACACTTCGGAAAAGGGCTTCACAATTCAACACGCTTCGACAAAACATTTGCAGCGCGATGTGCCCGCCACGGTGGTTACAGTGGCTGTGGCGCTCCGTAAATCCAGTGATCAATATCCTGACGCGCGATGTTCGATCAGCCGCTCAGGACAGTCTCAGCTGAGAGGATGCAACGGTAGAGCCGTAGAGGTGTGGTCGGCATTCGCCACACCTTGCGCAAACACGAGCGAGGCCTCGCTTGCCTGCGCACCGTCGAAAACGCTCCGGCAGCTTGGGAAGGTCGCCACCAGATGGCCCAAGCCTCGCATTAGTCCCCGGGGGCAGCACTTTCGGTTCTATTGCTACGCAGGCTCGCGTCCCCTTTGTCGTTATGTTCGTCCAGGTTCTTTCCTGTAAGGTCACTGCACGAAACTCGGGTTGATGAACGTAAATTGGACAACTCGCTTGAAGGAGAGCTTTTGCTCGTCGCGTCTTATTTGAAGACAGCGTGTGCATTTCCAGCGTAAAAAGCGGCTCCAGGCCTACCTAGTCCCGGCAGAGCCGCGCATGTGTTCGCTTGTAATGATCGATGTGTTTATGCCGTGCCGTCAGTTGGTTCATCCCCGACGGGTTACTAATCGTATCGACCTGCGCGAGAACTGGCATGCGCTAGCCCGAGTGACAATGCTGGCGGCAGCTGTCGGTTGGTTTTAGAATCGTACGTGCGGCTATGCGGCATCGCCTGTCCGCCGACGAAAGAGAAAGTGCTTTATTGCATTTCCCCCTCGCGTTCTCTTTGATTGCATCTGTACTTTTATATTTCCTCTCTCAGCGGCCGCATCCGCCCGCGCTGCTGCTGCAGCGGTCATGTGTATCTGGCGTGCGGGCGGGTGGAGGGGGCGCTTGCATCGCGCGCTGGAGATTCAGCGAGAGCGAGGCCGACCCTTTCCTTCTACTTTTCTCTTCCTCTCCGTTATTGACGTCAGCGGCGTTGGCAGCGGTCCGCGGAGGGAAGGCAGCAGGCGGCTCGGCGGCTGCGGCGGCGCGTATTTTGTTTGCGCCTTGACCTTGAACTTGAAATGCAGTGGTAGCGGCGCGCGGCGCATCTCGGGACTGGGTGACGCATGCGCAGTCGTGTTGCTGCTCTCTCTGTCTCTCTCTATTCCCACCTTTCTCCTTTTTCCGCGCTCCTCCGCATTTTCCTGCCTCTCCATCCTTTCGCGCCGCGCCGGACTCGGCACGGTCGCCTGGCAACAGCACACACTTGGCTGCCCGATAGGACTTTTTTGCACAACCCCCACCCCCTTTTTACGCTTCCCCCTTCTGTCGCTTTTTCTGCGACACTTTTCGTCGTTGTTATCGCCGTGTGTTCGCTTCCGCTTCGAAGGGATGTGGAGCTTTTCATTTTCGTTTTCACTTTTCCATCGCAGGGTTGTTGATTGTTCAGCGTACCAACTCGTTCCTCCTCCGCGTTTGTATGTGTGTTTCGCTCTGGTTGTTTGTTGACAAACAGTACTGCATTGCACTCGTTGGTGTTAGGTCGAGCCGACTGAGTTCTCCTACACTCGGTCGTTCTGAACGCGCCCGCGGAGTCGCTGCCGAGGAATATCGAATTTCCTTTGCGATCCAGAGCGAACGTTGCTGCGCTCGAATTTTCAAGGACGGAGTTCGTTATAGGCCCCTAGTTTTCGAGTTAAACCCGTTTTTACCTTATTCTTGCAGCCCGAACATATTGCCTAAAGGTCTGGTTAAACCCGATTTGTCCCCGAAAATGAGCCTTCTGGAATATGTTCGTTTTCCAGTTCACTAAGCTGAATAACACCCCAAGAATATTTATGGATATCTAGTGCTTATCTCAGAGGGATGTCTTAGGTCAAGTAGGGTTCTCAGACCCCTCTTAACGCTCGTGTTATTTCAGGATAAGTTTGAAAAAAAATTGATCTAGAAGCGATAGGTCAAAACATGGTTACCGACCAGATGTCTTTTCTGAATCGCCTCATGTAGCGCTACCCACACGAATGACGTTTTGAGCCAAGGACTTTGCGCGCTTAAAATCTTCGCTTTGATGTTGAATGTTGTGGCACCTTACAAGTAAATGCAGGCCGGTCTTGTTCAGACGCGGCTGTGCTCCATAGGAGATTGGTAAAGTACTTAGCGAATTATTTGTAATAGATCAGGAAAAGAAAAACAATTGTTAAAGTTTTTGTATGTTTGTGAAATAATGAGGAAAAAAATGGGGCCCTTTTGGTCAAGCAGGGAAACAAACTGCTCTAGTGAACTGTCTTGCGGTGCAAAAAATTACTGGAAAAAACGCGAACTATGTAGGTTTTTTTTTTCTGAATGACCCGATTTTCACCCGAATTTAACCTTGAAAAATATCGCCTGATTTCTGCCCCCGGAATTCCTGAAAAAAACAATAAAACCTGGAAACGAAGGGCTCTAGTTATCTAGTGACGCGTTGTGTTGCCCCGCAGTATCATTCCTCGCTGGGGACTGGCGTTCGGCTGTCCGCGGGGCATTGCAATAGAGGGGCGTAGACGTTCTTGGTTTATTTACAGCTTGTTTACTAATCGACCAGGGTGGCCGCTGTCATACAGAGCGATCAGGAACATCAGTCCAGAGCCTGCTCCTTACGAAACCCTGTCAGCCTGACTGTCCTGACTATAGCGCAAAGTGTAGAGGCTCCTCGTTCTTCGGACCGGGGCCAACGCCAAGCTTCAGCTTGATGCGCTTTCTCGTCCGTCACTCCACCAAGAGCCGAGTTGAGTCTCCCCTTCTGGCGCCAAAAAGCCTCCTTAAATAAGCTTGCCTAGCATTCTACGGAGATTTTTGCCAAGAACTACTGAACTAGAGACCTGCACACTTGGCACTGCTCCAGCGCGCACCTTCTAGTTCATGCCTTTTGCCGCTAGGGAAGGGCAGCTACGGGCGGCGTGGCACTACAATTAACCCGTTGAGCAAGATGGCGTCGGTCATTTTACTTCAAGGTTGTAATAGTTTTGTCATTTGTCTACGTTTTGTGTATTCATCATTCATCCATTGCGTTAGCAAAGATGCTAGAAAGTGTCACGCATGCATGCGCGCGAACACAATATTCACCGCTAGGATTTGAAGAAATGTGATATTTGCATCGTTCATTACTAGGTTTCAAAATAATAAGACAGGACAAATATACAGGCAGGCAGTGAGAGAAGTCATTTGTGAAAAGCAGACGATGTTGATGATCACGACAAACATGTCAACTGAGCGCCCTCAACGGCCAAAAAGTTAACGAAAGTTGGCGCACGCAGTCCCATAGGACCCCGCCAAGTGTGCAGGTCTGTAGTTCAGTAGGTCTTGATTTTTACTAACCAATCGGAAATGAGCATGCTAGAGCCAATTGAAAGATAGGGTACACCATTTGCAGTATATGTTTTAAAATTCCGTACAAGGCTGCTTACATGTGAGAATGCGAAATCATTAAAGTGCTTTGTAATGTGTGTGTGTGTGTGTGTGTGTGTGTGTGTGTGTTTTCGTTTTCTAGGAATTTTCAGCCATAAAATTGCTCTCAAATCTAAGCCGCGAATTTCAATTGGCATTCCGGATTTTTTTTTCCTTTTGCTGATTTCTCCAAAGTTCTTCTCAGCATTCGCATTACGATGGCCGACAGCGACGGTAAGACGTGAGTTTTGGCGTAGCTTTAGCGTATGCTGTTGTCGTCACCTTTGCCGTCAGGCGCTCGCGCGCTCATGTGCTTTGCGCATGCGCAGGCATAATGTTTTAGCTTGCCGCGCCACCACTACCGTTACCTATTGCTTGCAAGGAGCTGTGCTTGGGCCGGCGGCACGTGCGCAGATAGCGCCTCACGGTAGCGATGTGCACTAACGTTAGGCTAAAAATCACTCGAGAAAGTTTTATCGTAGAGCTCCCGTTCACCGCTACCGTATATCGCGACCGCTAGTCGCCAGTGCCCATGCCCATTGGCGGTTGCGGTGGCGGTGCATGTTAGGCACTGTGGTAGCACTTTCTACTGCCTACTGGAACGTAACACCGAGCACGTCATTCGACATTGCTGTGAACGAAAACGAGCACTTTGTCTACTACGGCTTGTTCTTCGAGACCTGCAGTGGCAGCCCTTACAAAAATGGCCTATAGACAGTCTGTAGACTTCTTACAGCCTCGTTTGCCTTCCTATAATTATTTTTGTCTATTCATAGTCTATAGACTGTCTATAGAAGAAAGTAGCAAAAGTGCATGGCCATAGTTCTATAGATTGTCTATAGACTGTCTATAGGGTTTGTCCTATAGACTGTTATCTAGGGTTTGTCTATAGAGGGTGTATAGACTTTATCGACAGAAGTCTATGGACAGTCTATAGACTGCCTAAAGAAATTTTTTGTAAAGGAGGCCAGCCTGGAACATGCGCCTGTCGTACGCGGCGTCGCGTTAATTAGCGCTTCCTTTTTGTGCCAGTGTTACAGACATCGCCGAGGGTGGGCCTCCCGCCCGTTCGGAGCAGATTCTAGTGCTAAGCGGGTGTGTATCCTGTCTCGAGTGAAGTATGTAACTTCAGGCAGAGCTTCCACCCCGGCGGCGGAAGGAAGGGCGGGGGTTGCAACGGCGGGCAGGTATACAAGCCGCGTGTCATTCAGATGTGCGCGTCTCGGAGAGCGGATGCCGACGGGTCGCTGGCGGTGATGTACGACCAAATATTCGTCGCTTCGCGCGGACAGTTTCCGCTCCGGTGCCTCATTCTATATAGGCTGTAAAGAAAAAGTGGCTTGTGAAAGGTTAAACGGCGTGGCCGCCAAAAAAAAAAAGTTAAGGAACAGTCATAAAAGGTGGTTCGTAGAAGAAGAAAAAAACCCGTGTCATTAACGCGAGCGCTTCCTGTGGCCTTTGTGCCGCAGGTGGCATTGGCCTTCGAGACGTTTACGAGTGGGTTCGAAAGGTCTTCCTCTTTCTGATAGGAATAACAAACAGAAACGCATAACATTCTCATTATAGGCAGTTATTCGATGAGTCATGCTGGAAAAGCTCCGTGCTCTTTATAACTTGTTTGTTGTTGTGATGATGTACCGATTTTTTGGCGGTCGAAACGCAACGTTACGGAACACGGTTTCTTCTGCGCAGAATAATGGTGCCCTTCAACGATGCCAATGAGTGGGCAGCGTGGGATATTCCGCAATTACCCTCCGCGGCCACCTGTTACATGTATGCAGTTAGTCTCAGCCTACGCCATATGGCAAGTCTTCGAATTAAAAATGTGCATGAATTGAATGAACGAACAAACGCCGTTGCGTCCCATTTTCGTATGTCTGCATTCTTTTCGCTCTGTAACAGAGAAGGGTCGTCGGCCATAGCGTGTCTTGAAAGTCGACACACACACACACCGCCACCACCATCATCGTCATCATCATCACTGCACCCACTGCAGGGCAAATGCCTCTCCTATGTCTCTCCAATTTATCCTGTGCTTTGCCAGCTGCGACCAGCGTATCCCCGCAAACTTCTTGATCTCATCCGCCCACCTAACTGCATCATGATTTCAGGCTTACGCGACGACAGACTCGCGCACGAGTTATATCTATAATAATAATAATTGGTTTTTGGGGAAAGGAAATGGCGCAGTATCTGTCTCCTATATCGTTGGACACCTGAACCGCGCCGTAAGGGAAGGGATAAAGGAGGGAGTGAAAGAAGAAAGGACGAAAGAGGTGCCGTAGTTGAGTGCTCCGGAATAATTTCGACCACCTGGGGATCTTTAACGTGCACCGACATTGCACGTCACACGGGCGCCTTAGCGTTTTGCCTCCATGAAAACGCAGCCGCCGCGGTTTTATCGCCGGAATATATTTGAACGCTGCAATACATTACCTATCTACGTATTTACTTTTTCATGCCGGCACTTTTTATTTTTTCGTTCCTACGACCAAGCTCACCCGGTTAAGCTGGGTAACATGGGTGCTCTTTATTGCTGTCCCACCTTTGATTGCTGTAAAGAGCACCGGTGTCTTCTTGAGCGTACAATACGTATACTTGGCTGGCTGTCTTATGTTGTCCAAGAGAATAACGTGGCCTCCATAGAATAGGCTTTAATTGCAGCTGCATTGAGAACAGAGGAGATATATATGCATTCCTGTTGTCTGCCCCGGTGTTATTGATTAGATTTTTTTTTTCGCTTTCTGACAGCTCTTGCGTTCTTGCTTTTCGAGTGGAGCCTCTATAATTCGTCCCGACGAGTCCGGATCAGTATTGGCGTGTTTCGATCAATGTTGGCCCCCCGCCTATTCCGGTGCCTCGCCGGCTCGAGTTGCAAGCGCGTGCGTACGCAACCGCTTGCTCTGGAGAGAGCGGCAGATATTGCACGTGTACCTCTCCCAGGTATAGTTCTGGGAACGGCCGCCGTAATTAATCCTCCGCCCGGTCGCTATCGGCGCTGTCCGTTCTGAGCGCTTAAATGCGCGCTGCCTTCGCGAAGGGGGGGGGGGGGGGGGGGGGGGCGGTGCGGCGACGACGACGGCGTCCCTGTCGCTCTGCGTCGGCGATCGATGATTGCAAGAGGGCGAGAGATTTTTCTCCCGACCGCTGGCGGTGACAAGCACCAGCGGTAGGTATTGAGCAATCGTGAGATAACCGATCCGGCCGGTAGGGGTGAAGGGGGGGGGGGGGTAATTTTTCTTTATCGCACGCAGCTACTGCGTTCATTAACTGGGATGCCTCCTTCGGTCGCTACGCGTGACGACAAGGGCGTGGCTTCGGAGAAAGCGCGCGCTCACTGTACATGTATAGTATACGGCTCGTATAGCTCTTGTTATGCATGCAGCCCGACTCTGTACAGCGTCATCCAGTCGTGCTACTGCACTCCAAGCATAAAGGAGTAAAAAGAGAGTAAGCTGTACTCTAGAGCACTCCCTTTTATAAGAGGGAGTGCGCTAGGGGACAGCTTACTCTCTTTTTTTACTCCCGTAGAGGCGTATTTGTTTTTACAGCGCGTACGTTTCGTAGCCTGTAGTGCTCGCTTTAATGAGCCGGTTTTCATGCAGCTGATGGGGATTGTTGCGGGCGAAATGCAAGTGACGTCAAAATAGGCTGGGTGTATTACTGGTGGGTTCTCTCAGGGCGTTGCGTCTGTAGTAATGGGCATGGCTTGCCCACACGGTAAAATACTTCGGCTCTGAGTCGGCGCTTGCGACGTGTCTTTCTGTGCTTCCTCGCGTGTGTTGTTGGGCACTGTGTGTGGATGCGTGTCACTTGCAGTGAGCTTGTGAACCGTGGTGTTGGCAAGGCCAGGTAGCTTGGCAAGTGCCGCCAGCCACCATGAGCCTTGGGAAACGCGCTCACATTTTTTTATTATTATCTGCTTTGCTGAAGAAATTGGAACTTCCAGACTGTTCAAACACGGTCAAACAACCGTAAATAGGTGCAAAACATTGCATTTGAACAATATACAGAAGTGTGCCTGAAATATTGGCTGAACAATCGTAAATACGTTGGGTAGATACGTTGGCTCAACAATGGCAAATGAAATCAGTATGAAGTTGTGAGCCTTCAGTGAGGGAAGTTGACGTATTTCACGCCTCGTTATTATTCGGGTTGCCGTATTTCACGTTTTGTTATTCTTTGGAAAATATACAAAAAATAAACGGTATTGGTTTCATTATCGTGTTTAACTGCATCATAAGGAGCGAATTTCAGTTCCTCAGTCGCGCATTTTATTCGAGGGTTATCGCTTACCACTGCTGTTTGCAACGGAGCGGAGTGTAATAAAGCGCTGCGCAGCCAGTCAAACTTTAGTATGGTATAGATACAAAAAAAAAGAGCAGTTGGTAACAATGGGTCATGGTCCGCGGCGTCCTGTAGTAATCACAGCAGTGAACAAAATCAGCTTTTTAATGTTCGACCATATCAAAAGGGCCAGAGGCATCGAAATTCTCGGGTTTTTAACTTCGTGTCGCGCTCAGCTTGTTTAGGTAGCAAGAAATGCTTTAACGGCGGTCTACTTTTTGTCACGGAGGAATTGTGTTCGGCGGTCCTGAATGTGGGTGGAGCTTCACTATGGACTTTAGCTGTATCGATTGCTGGGCCAAAACGTTCAGAACTGGACGCCGCCGTCATACAAACGCTGCTAACTACCCTTCTGCACGCACAAATCTGTTCAATTCTTTTTTTTCCCCGCACAATAGCGGACTGGGACTCTCTGTCCCCCACGGACCAACACTGACCTGTTTGACACGAGCCACGCTTAACACGAGTAACTGAATGCATGTTTTTTTTTTTGTAAACTGCAAGTGGCCATGCGATTTTTCTGACTTACTCATTCTGTATAGTGCCCGTCCTGCTTGGACCTAACCATGGTCTGCAGTATGTACATAAATAAATAAATAAATAAATAAATAAATAAAATTACTGTAGTTGGATACAACTAGAGAACGTAATGGCTCTCCACGTCAAAGAAAGGACCCCCTTCCAACCTGTGGCTTCGACCGATTCTCATGAACCCGCTAGCGTAGCAATGCAGGGAGTAGCACTTGAAAGGGAATAATCATCTCCCTCCATGGTCGGGGGTAGCCTTCACACTCGATTGTCACGTCGCTCACTGCATTGCCACGCCACACATTCATGAGAATCTCCTGTCACCATTATCTGGAAGGGGGTCCTTTGACGGCGAAAAGCCGCTTCATTATTTAGTTGTATCCGACTAAGTATAGACACCCTTAGCGTACCGTGTTACCGTTACCGCGGTACCGGGAGCCCGCCCACCGCCAGTCCGCACGCGCTGATTGGTCCGCACCGCAGCTGCCGGATACCTGGCGCCATCTGGCGTCTTTAAGGTGATCTGCGCATGCGCACTGACGGCGCGCGGGCTTCCGGTACTCCGGCAACGGCAGCACGGTACATGGTATGCGAAAGGTGTCTCTTGTACTCCTTCCACTGCGCAGTTCCCTTCCTACGCGTTAGAAACCCTGCACCTAGGAGGTTCTCCCGTTTCGAGCTGTTCGCGCGAGGGGAGTCATTTTTCGCCCGAATGCATTCATCGCTTGTACGTGACGCCCGTGCGAGGACAAAGGCGTCATCGAAAGCGCGTTCCCGGGGATCGGGATGCATTCCTGCGGCGTTAGGCCATGCTTCGCGGAACGCTTGTGTTTCCGTGCGCGGGCAGGCGTGTACATATATGGGCATGCGATGACGTTCGGTCGTGTCTGATGCACGGCCCGATAGCGGAAACTGGGGTGTTTAATTACAGCAGCATTGCCTGCAGCTTTTGAAATTAATCCTGGGTTGTAAGCGCCAATTTGCACTGACAGCCGATATGCTCGTTTCGGGGGAGAGGGAATAGGAGGGGCGAGGAGACCATTCGGCCGTCTAGATATCGCGTGGTGTAATTAAAACAACCCCCCACACATTCCGGCGTAATATACTTGCGCAAAAAAGGGGAAATGCGTCCCTCCTTTCTAGCGCAGGCATATTCTTGAATGCAAAATGAACCCACTCGCCCAAACGAAAGTACTTATTGAACATTCCGACAAGGAAGTGTAATAAAAAAAAAGTATGTGGTTCGTGTCCCGCCAAGTGAACGTGCGGCTAGGAATACCCGTATGTGTAAATATAGTTGCGAGGGTTATACTTCCCCTCACCCACTTCCAAGATCCACCGAGCGAGGATTACCGCTGTAACGTGACCTCACAGGGCGCCTTCTCCGCACCATAACACATTAATTTGCTAGCATGTGAACGCCGGAGTTATAGCTTAGCGTACAGTATATACTATACTGTACTGTAATATACTATGCTATAATGTACTATTTATATCGAGGCCCTAGTGGAGCTTTGACGGCTCGCGTGGTTTAGCTCTACCAGCGAGTATTACGCCGCGGCGACTGCGTCGTCATCACCAGTATTTGGCAATTCTCTCGTCACATGAGCACTTGCTTAGAGGTTCAAGGGCTAGGTGCGCGACGGGTATTCTCTGATCGTTGCTTCGATGAATCCCCTTTCGCACCCAGAATCACCTAGACGCGCATATAAAGCACACAGAAGCGCGAACTTCGTCGCGGAAACGAATTTTAAGCTGCAGTACGCACCATATCGCTTTTATAAAAGGGGGTGGAGGCAGGTGAAGCAGAATTGTGAAGGAGACGGGTTGCACGTGGTGTGTGAGCAAATGAAATTTCGTCCAACTCCTGATTGGGTGTTTCAATTGAATTTGACTGCGATTATTTTCGCCTTTCGTCCGTGGCTCGAGCGACGCCCCGCCCCCTTTATCACCTGGTGGGCGGGGCCAAAGATAAGGATGGAATAGAGCCTACGGTGAATACCATATTTTCCGATGTATAGTCCCCAGGATTCAGTTATCACTGATAAATAGTTTCCCTAGATTTTCTGCACCCGGTGTAGTCCTGTGTAGTCCGCACCTGTAGAGGTGCGCGCGGGCTGCATACCGTCATTTACGGTAATCGTTGAATCCGTCGGGCCCCGATCAGCGATGCGCAGTTTACCGGCGCCGTGTACTAGGAGATCGGCGCTCGGCGCGCGTGACGTCGTCTCAGCTCTCCTCGTTTCTGTATCGTGTAACATGGCGCGGCTGGCGGCAACTTGCCGCTGTTCCCGGAATCGCCCGCCATCTCAACCACGTGGGAGACAGCGCCGCCTCGCGAAGGACGACGGAACCGGAAAAAAGAAAAAAAGTGGGGGAACACACGGCGCGTCCCATGTTTGGCGGGCATGCGCACACCTTCCAAGGTGGCGCGCACGGCCATTAAAAGAGAACTATCTCGCCGCCTCGATTGAGCCGCGCTTCGCAGAAGCCCCCCCGCCTGGCCTACTGAAGGCTTGCCCGCATCCGAGGCAAGGGTCCGCGTTCGCGGAAGCCCCAACGGGGTGGTCGGTTGCTTTCTGCTTGCGTGGTTCGCTTTGTGTTTAGGGGTTCTTTTGTTTGTATGTTTGTTTGCTGCTATTGTTGGAGGATTGAGACGGGGCTGGTTGGTCCAAGGTCGAAGGCGCCGTTTGCGGACCAAGTTTTTTTCCCCCTATTATTTTGCTTCTGGAGCATGTTCGGCGGGTAATACTTTTTCTCTGGTTCATGTTTTCTTCGTCTGAGCCGCACCTTATTCGGGCCCTTTTCCCGATCCGTTATTTTCGAGACCGGTTCGAGTGCGCATGTCCGCGCGTATTATGGTGGGCAAGTTCCGTTCTCACGAGTATGAATGCGAAAGAAAAAGAAAAGTCTTTAAGTGTTATACCTCGAAGCCCAGAAACAAACGAACGGGGAAAAAATAAAAGCAATGTCCTTGCCCTACTTCATGCGCTGTTGTCCTAATGGTCGTGGAGAATGCGAGTCAAAGTGTTGTTTAAGGAAAACGAACTCGGGGGAAGGGGGGGGGGGTGCGTTCGAGTCAAATGAAGGCATTCGCTCTGATCTCGCGGCCATTTTCTTTGCCCCCACGCTGCGCGGTGTCAGTTCTGGCTTCGGCTTCCGGTTTTTCTGTTGACAGCGCGCAGTCATTGGCACAGTCCGCGTATCCGTGGTTTGCCATGGCCGACTGTTGGGCAGGTGACTGTCACGCTCACTCGCACCGTCCCGTACTCGGACGCAACTCAAGAATGCAGCTGCTCTTCCCTGTCAGAGGACCCCCCATCCAGCCAATGCCGTCGGATCATTCTCATGATCCTGATAATGTGCCAATGCAGATGAAAGGGCATAGTCCTCTCCCTTAATATTCGCGCCGCTTCGTGCATTATCCGCGTTAGCAGGGCCATGAGAATCGGCCGACGCCATTGGCTGGAAGGAGGTCCTTTGACCGGAGAAAGCCGCTTCATTCTTGAGACAGTCTCGGCCGGAACCGTCACCAAGGAAGCGATGAAGGCGGCAGATTATGCTGGTATATTTTGCGGTTATAGCTGTCCGTATACGAGTCGTTGTGCCGCCTAAACAGTGTCACCAGAGTAGCGTGTGTTGTAACCGGAATATGATGTAACTAAACAATATAGCGAAAATGAATTTGTTTATTCCTTCTTCCCCTCCTCCCCTCCGCTTTCACCTGGTAACCGTCGAGAGTTTTTTTTTTTTTTTACGCCAGAGTTGCCCATAAAACCGATGTATCAAAATCGGGCTATCTGATCGGCACCCTGAAATTTGAAGGTTCGCAGACTGTCACGCCGCTCGCGGCATTCATGCGAACTGCTCAGCGTGCTCAAAAGCACGAATATAATGGTGAGACTAGGAATTTCAGGGCGTATAGGATAAGCGCGATAAAAAGCGAGAAAGGCCCCTTATCGAAAGGCCCCTCACTCCGTGCAGTAGGCAATTGTACCTTGGATTACCCTGGAATGTTTTCTTTTTTTTTTCGCCCGGTTCCGGAAGTAATTCAAGCATGGCTCACAGGGAGGACACAAAGGGCCGACGATGACAGGAAATAAACTAGCGCCAGAGGACGACTATGTCATGCCAGTGTGCCCATGTGTGAGATTATTTGCTGGGCGAGGGGGCCGGCCCGGGACTAACAGTTTGCCGGGCTGTACACTTCTACTATTCCTCTGTGTTACCTCTTCTATGCCTCTGTGTGCATCTCCAGTTTTTGCTGAGCGCAGTTTTTCGTTCGTGAATAAATCAAGCCGTCGTGCTTATCGCTGCACACCCACCTCGGGGGACAAAATTCACTTTCGCCGGGAAAGGAACCTTTTCCGCGTGCCTGGCCACTGCAGCGGTTGCGTCACGCGCTGATCTTTGTCGCCCGTCCTCGAACCGTGAGAAGCGAGCTGTGCATGCTTGCATGTACCGGTTCGTTGAAAGGATTACGAATGCAGCTGACTGCCGCCCCGTGTACCGCAGGCACCGCGCGCGGGCCGGTGTCCAGAAGTGAAATGCCGCCTCGTCCTTGCGTGTCCAGCTTTCCGTACTTCTCTCCTCAGCTTGGCTGTCGGGGGAAAGGGTTGATTGAAGTAGAGGGCTAGGAGTCTAGAGGAGACTGGACGGAAGCGCTCGTTTGCTTCTCGGAATGCGTTCACGGCCGTGACGCCGCGATGATTGGGCGCCATTCTCACGCCCCCTTTGACCGTGTGTGTGTGTGTGTGTGTGTGTGTGTGTGTGTGTGTGTGTGTGTGCCACTTTAACTCGGCCTCCTCTTGTCCCTACGTTGCCTCGCCTTTTTTTGCTAATGTGTTTTTTTTTCAACATTTTAAGCTGCCGCGTGCGACAGTTCGTTGCGAGTAAGCGTCATTGGAGGGTTGCGTGCGGGCAGGGCTTCGCTGCTTGGAATTCGTGGGCGCCGAGCGATGGTTACTCTAAGTGGACAGGTGGGAGAGCACTTGGAATCCGCGGTTGGACATTAGGAACCTGTCCCTTTTGTGCATTCTGCGCCCGTGTCGCTTTTGCGCAAAGTCCACATGGAGGCCGCGCTCCCTTGCATAATATCTCGCTCCCCTCCCCGTGTGTGTTTAAATTTGTCCGTGGATGAGTTTTGTGTGCAACATTGTTCTGGCGCCTTTCTCCGCCAGGTGCGCTCAGTTTGTGGTGAATGTGTAGAAACGACGGAAAACATTTTATTGGGATGCGGTAGGGACCGTTCAGATCTCCATGCAGGCACAGTCACTCGCCATGTGGCCCCCATGTTTAGATACAATAAAGGTTATGTGGATGAGTCTGCGGTAGACGTTAGCAAAAAGCTATTGCAAGATTGCGGACTCAGAAGCTGGCCGCTGTCGCGAGGGTACAATTTCAGGATTAAAAAAATAGACGTAAATTCAAGGGTTTATGTGTTAACAAAATTGGCGAATCTATATAGTACCGTTAGGTTTAACGGATTGGCTGGAGAAATATAAAGAAAAAGCGCCGAACATGCTGGCACCTGCCACCACTCCGTTGAGCCCGTTTCAAGGGGGACGCTCCTAACACCCATCCATCCATCGCGTCCGTTAGTAGGCAGTGGGAGTCATTGACAAATGGGAAACAACGAGCCGGTCCGAAGCCAATCCTAGTAAGATCCACTGACATCCCACCATTCCTAGCGGGGGCGAACGATCGCAGCGTCGCCCCAGTTTTCTCAAGTGCGAAACCCTGCGGGTTCGCCTCGCGCTTTGTCTCTTTGCCGGCTAGCAACAAGGCCCGCTCTCCGGACGGCATGCAAATCAGCGGAGTAATCGGGAGAGAACGGGCCGTTGTTGCCAGCTTTGAGGCGAGGAGGGTTAGCGGCACGTGCCGTAACCCTCTGTGTTGCGCGTTTTCTGTTTTGGCTTTTTTTTTTCGCGGTGGTAGCGGGGAATTCGAGCCGGGGCAGCTCCATTGTCCGACCGACGACGGGCTGTCCGCGCGTAGCAGCCGCCGTCTTTGCTGGCCCAAGGTCGGAGCGGCCGGACCGGATGTCGGGGACAGCTCGGCCCCCCCGCGCTCCTTTGGAGTCCTCGCGAAGCAGGTGGAACGCCGCGCGGATCGATCATGCGAAAGTGTTGCAGAAGCGCAGGGGCGCGAAACGCGCCTCTTTCTGTCTCTCTCTCTTTCCTGTTTCAGCTCGACAAGCGTGGATTTGGCAGAGAGGCAGGCAGTCAGTCAGCTACGCTAACGGAGCCGGGTTGAATTTGGGCTAGAATAGAAAGGAAAATGGACCCTAAAGAAAGCATAAAGAAATAAGACGATTGTATTGGTGTTGTGCCTCGTGTTTGGTTTCTTTTCTTTTTCCGCCTCCCTTTGCAGCTTTGGAACTTAATCCGGTGGAACTAGGAGGTCCTTCATAGCCTATGGCGCTAAGCGTTACCAGCGTATCCATATTCAGATCGGGGAAGGGAACAAGCAGTACTTTTATCAGCTCTGTACCTGGCCGGCTTAAATAGCTGCGTGCTTTGCACGACATAGCTCGCTGCAATACGCGTACCTTCGCCCTTTGGGGTTTAGCAACGCCGGACACTCCTTCAGAGAGGAAGCAGTACACATGGTTCGGCACGCGGCTCTCCTAGACTCCAGTGCCTGCGTAGCCACCTGTTAAAACTCTTCGCGTGGTCTGGTAGCCTGTCCGTCGCGCCCGTGCACAGCTTCCGAGCGTCCAGCCCGCCGCTGAAACTGCCAGCAGCGCGGCGACAGCCGGAAAGGTTGTTAGCCCGAACGGCCCTGACCGTGGCCTCGCTTTCGCGTCGGGCCTCGACCATGGCATTGAGCCGAGCGGCGCGCTAGCGAGCCGTGTTTCAATAAAAATGCGACCGCGCGCGCCGCAGCGCAGCCGACGCGCTCAGGATGCTGCCTGCGCCGGCTTCGCTGCACCGCGGCGAAGCCGACCCCTCTCCTTCCCTTCTCCCGTCGCTCTTTCTTCGGCTGCCCTTGGACCGTCCGTCACATGACGGCGTTGCCGCGGCTTCTGAGCGCGCCGCCATTTGCTTTTATTTTGTCGTGCGATTCCTTTTGTTTTTTATGGGCGAGAAAGGGAGAGCGACGCTTGAGCGGCAATTAGGTACGCGCGGCTTGGGAAATATGACCTTGGGGACCGAGCTTAGGGCTACGCCGGCTACCGGCGAGCGGCGGCGGCCGAGAGCGTGCTCGTGCCCGAAAGAGGCGACGCTTGCTGGCTCGACTGTCTCTCTGGTGGTTGAACGTAGTCCGCTCTTACCCAATGAGGGCCTGCCCCCTCAAGCCCCGCCGCATTTTTTTTTTTACACCGGATGCGGTGCTGGTCCGAAATTGTCGGGAATCCATTGAGATCGCCAGACCTAGAAGAGAGAAAGAAACGAAGCTGTTTTGTCTTCGCGTGTAGGCGTTTTTTTTTTTTTGCTGCTGGGAAGTACAGTGTTGAAAGAGCAGAGAGGGTCGAAAGTTTTTCGCGCTTGATGATTGCCACTGACAACAAAGCGGTCTCCCAAACGATCAGGTGCAGGGAGAACTATATTAGAAGGCGTTTGACGCCACGTTCTTGGGTGAGGAGCTACCACCATCCGGGGAGAAACTGTGGACCTGCAGAGAAAATTGCGTGAGAAACATAGAGAGGCGGAGGATAAATAAGTTTTCGTCTTTTTTGTTACTGGTGTTCCGGGTTTTTCTGCGAATAAATAATAACGACATACATATCTCAAGAGGGAGGTGATTAGTAATGGAGTGGACAGGGGCAGACTTCTGCCCTGCCGTTTATGCGGTTTACTTCCGTTGGCTCTTACTACGACGTCGTGTAAGTTGCCCTCGGTCGCTCGGGAAAACGGAAATGCTATAAACTTTTTACTACGCTGAGCGAGTGCGGGTGGTTGAACGAGCTTTTAAAAGCGCCCGCGTATTTTTCGCTTCTTCATAAACTAAGGCGCTTGAACACACAGATGCAAGCGACAACGAATGCATCCTGCAAGTTTAGTAAAATAGGAGATGAAACGAATCGCGGCGAGACAGACGTGGGGAGGAGAAAACTGTCAGTCTCGGCATTGTGCTGCGGGCCGTTCTCGCGACTTTCGGACTCGGGTTGTGGCGGTCAGCGACCTCCGGCTTTCCTCTTTCGCGCGTGTTGTTTTGAAGGATAGCACCAGTTGTTCAGGAAACGTCGGGGCGTACGTGTGCCCTTGGTTCGAGGCTACGCCGCGTGGAAGAGGTCAGCGACGTGCGTGGCGTGAAGCTTTTTGTTCCGTCTCACGTCAGCGACACAGCCCTGTCAATTCGCCCGCTTTGACAGTACAATGCAGTTTGTTTCCGTCAGAGCCTTCAAATTTCGTATATTAACTCCTCGACTCTCTCCCGGGCTCTATCAAATTAGATTTTACGAAATCAATCACGTATGAATATTCTCGCAAGACGTGTCAAGGGAAGCGGTAAGCTGCAAGCCTGTACGCATTCTAAACAGAAAGGAGTAAACAAAAGGAGTAAATTGACCTCTGGCTTACTCCCTTTCATGAAACACAAATACACCTACGTGGGAGTAAACTGTTTTCTAGCGCACACCCTTTTGTGAAAGGGTGCGCGTCAGAGGACAGTTTTACTCCATTTGTTTAGAGTGAAGAGAGTGCTCTAGGGGACAGCTTACTCCCTCTTTGCTCCCATATGCGTATATTCCTGTTCATAGTGCAGAACGGTATAGAAGAAAGCGGTTAGTTTGAAACGGTAAGTATTTGGTTTTTCCTTCTGAGTTGAGTTATATGTTGCGTGGCATCGTTTCTTCGACGGCGATTGTCGCGTCAATTTGTATTGCTATAGGGCAAATATGAGCGTATGTTTATGGCTCTAATGTTAATTGAAATGCTGAGCTATCAAATCGTCGCGATTGGAATTTAAAATCGTATAATTCACGCTGCCGGTGTTTCGGCATATATACGGGAATCGCTACGTACACAGTGACTATGTAACCAGTTCGGCGGTGGCTGGAAGTTGGCCGATTGATTATGACGGGAATG
This sequence comes from Amblyomma americanum, assembly GCF_052857255.1. Lineage (NCBI taxonomy): Eukaryota > Metazoa > Arthropoda > Arachnida > Ixodida > Ixodidae > Amblyomma > Amblyomma americanum. The sequence continues at coordinate 52,981,096 of NC_135502.1, forward strand.
GACGACTGCTGAATTTTCGTACGGGCCAGAGCTAGTCTCGGTCCGGTGGGGTAGGCTTCCAATGCGGCAAATGCCGCACCCCTGTGACCTTGGGAGGACGGTATGGAGGAGCAGCGAGTAAGCGGCGTTGAGGAGTTGCACCTGAATGCCTGGCTGCGCAGCGGCACTGCTTGTGGAGTCTGCAGAGTAGGGCGCTTTGGTGTAGTGGCCCCGTGAAGCCATTTTGATGGAGGCGTGGTGTGCCCTTCGTTTTGGCGTTTTGACATACTGGGCGTCGCGTAGTTAACCTCCCCGCCTCTCCGTGCATCCTTCTCTCTCTGTCATAAGCACGTTATTGAAACAAAACTCGGATCTCAGCATTGCTTCATTTTATATAGTGGTCCTATAGTGCGTTAGCAGAGGAAGAAAAGAAAGCCGTATGTCCTGGCGTTTGCCGACATCATTGCAAGAGCATTTTATTGTTTCGTTTTAGCCGCGCGAGCATTTACTGCGCCTTCCGCCGCTCCATTCGTTTCTCTCTCTCTCTCTTTTTTTCACAGAGAAAAGTTCTAGTTAACACGTATAGGAGCCACCTTGGGGATCGTGAGAGCGACGTACTACACACCTTACAGTTTCGTGTGTCCAGTAGAAAGCTTTTTTTTTTTTCGCTACACCTTTTCGTTGTGCGAAGTGCTGACGCGTTTAGGCGTAACGCGCATGACGCCTTTCTGGCGGTCTTGTGCAACGTGCACTCTGGTTAAGCGTTAAAGAGAGCACTTCACTATTGCACAACCCAGCGATTGCTGTCCGAGCATGACTGCGAACCGCGCCCGCAACTCGGTGCTATTAAAGTAGTCTTTTTCTGATTGCAAAATGCACGAGCGTTATTTTTCCGACTTTTCGACGAAGGAGGAAGAAGGTAATAAATTGCGGCGCTTTAGTTTCGAGCTAAGCGTTTGTTCCCTTTATTGCTGAAGGATGCCGTGCGCGGGCACTACGAAAGAACAGATTTTGCATGCGTGCTCAAGTATCGCACGGTCCTCTCGTACGAATTTGACCAATCTTGTTTCGTCTCACCAGGGTATCCTGATATGTTAGTCATGGAACTTCTCTGTTGTGCTATACATAGCCGCCGCGGTGGCTCAGTGGTTATGGCGCTCGGCTGCTGGCCCGAAAGACGCGGGTTCGATCCCGGCCGTGGCGGTCGAATTTCCGTGTACCGTGCGATGCCAGTGCACGGTAAAGAACCCCCGGTGGTCGAAATTTCCGGAGCCCTTCACTGCGGTGTCTCTCATAGCCTGAGTTGCTTTGGGACGTTAAACCCCCATAAAACAATCTGTTACGCTATAGGACACTACGAGATATTACGCGCTGCCTAGATTGACCGCCCCGCGGCGCCACGTTGAATGGAGGGCACCGCCGTTAAACTGAAACATGTGCTATTTGAAACAAACATGGGGACAGAGATCGCATTCTTTGTCTCGTGCAGAGCGCGCGGAAAAAAAACCGCGAAAGCGCCGAACATGTGCACAAATTACCGCCCCGTGCTTGTGTGAAAAGCAAATACGTGAACTGCGTCGACTAAGTGGACGTAGTCCATTAAACTAACATTTTCTACTTGACTCTCCCAAATGAGAAACCGCGCGGGGGAAGTTTCATGACCATTAAAGCTATTAGGGGACCCTGGGCCCATCTTAACTGCTGCCCGTCGGGGCCCCAAAGACACCCCCCCCCCCCCTTCCCTCTCTGCCATCGTCTTTTATCTTTTTGCCGCTTTTCTCCGTACTCGCACGACGACGAAGTTTCTGGAAGCGCCGCTGTGTCCGTCGTATTGATTTCTACACGTACACACACACACGTGCTGCCAGCATCGCACTGACGTCGCACTTCCGCATACCGCCCTGCATTTAGGGTGTTTCCGATTGCGGGGTTTCGGCCGCTGCAGTGGCTTCGGCTTTCCTATTCGGGCGAATGAAGCAGAACCGGTGCGCAATAACATCGGCTCCATCCATATATGCCACTTTTGCGTCTCCGTGCGCGTCGCTCGCATGACGTCGACCAATGTGGGTGAGCTACGGTGTATCCAGTTAGGGGAACGCCCACTCGCCGTTACCGCCAGCTGTACTTGTGCACGCGATGACCAAGCTTGGCTCATTATTTCTTTTTTGCCTTCGGGTTCTCTAACCATCCGGCGCGCTCAGCAGTGCAGTACTTACCGCCGCCGCTCTCCGCCGTGCCGCGACCTCTGGTGGCGAGGAGGTGCAATAGGAGTGGGAGGCGGAGTTCTGGGAGAGAAGCCGGACTCCGGGCCCGAGCTGCGGGGGAAAGCCTCCCGCGCCTCTGAGGTCGTCCCCAAGGTCGGTGGGGCCGGAGGACGGCCTTGCCGGGGCGGCCACATACTGTGTATAATATCGATCGGGCTCGCAGCGGCAGCAGCACCCGCCACCACGTCGATTGCAGTGCGCGACGAGGGGGGGAGGAGGAGGAGGGGAGGGAGGAAGCACTGCCGCGCGCGACGGATTCGGCCCGAGCCTATGTGTGTGTATTGACATGCACGCGAGCTTCGCCACTGTATTTTCTCCCTCTCTCTTTTCATTGCCTCTCCGTTTTTTGTTCAGTTTCTTTTTTTATCTGGTTGGCTGTTTTCTACTGTCGTTCTGCCCACTCCCCTCTTTCCCGTATCGCCGCCGGCCCTGGTTCGCGCGCCCGCGACTCTATGGACGGCGCGTGGAAGTGCACGCCTGATTGGCAGCCCCGTTGTTTGTGTGAGCGAACGACGGCCGCTGGCGTGTTCCGCTAGGGGTGACAACACGGGGCGGATTGATGCATGCGGGGCGTATATTGCTGATTATCTTCGTCGTCGAGCGCAGCACACGCACGCATGCTGCTCACGCTATTTGGGCGATAGTTTATACTACGCCGCGTTGACGAACAAATGACCGAGAGAGCTGTTGTCAGGCGTATCGGAGCGCCTGGTTACTGTTGCGTCGTCCTAAGCATGCAGAACACAGGACACGTAGCACAAAGCGGTCCTTAGGCTACGTGTACTGTGTTCTGCATGCTTAGGACGACGCAACAGCTTGCGTACACACGCCGAAATTACGTGTACTGCGCCGACGAGAAAGCGGTAGCATTTCCTCTGCGTCCGGCATTGCTGAGTTTCAGAGTTGTGAACGATTCTGGACTGAGCGTGGCTTTTAGCGAAGTTGGCCGTTCGAACCGATCGACTGCCATAAATCGGTGGCGAATCGCGAGCTTAACTGCTCGTGCCAAAGTAGCCAGCGGGATTTCTCGATCGTGGTATGGGAAAATGAAATACTTTGAAAAGTAGGAGTGCTCCACCTGAAATTCTCCCGGTGGCAGGAATGGGAACTCCTGCGCGGACGCGGTATGTGTTTACATTGCACACATTTCCTCCACCACATTTATTTTTTTGTTTAATTTGAGCGCACTGCGTGCCTTGTGCCAGACGTACGCCGGATTCGTTTGACGAAACAGACGCAAGCGATGCTCAAAGCCTGTTAAGTAACATTTTAAACCACACATCTCCCTGCTGCGTGCTCTGTGGGGTCCTGGTAGGAACTATCATCCAATATGGCTATAATTCGCCTATAGCTCGTGCAGACATGTAGCCAGGATTTTTTCAGGAGGGCCTAAGGTAACGACCTACACTCCTTTTTTGGATGCGTGTCTGTGCTCGGATAATAGTTTAACTGACCCTTTTACGGCGGCCGTTGAATGGGAACTTTCTCCGCTCGTAAACTGCAACGGCATGGGGCTGTGTCGTGGCAGAAAAGCTTGCGTTTATCTGTCCCTTCCGAGAATGTTATGTTATCACGATCGGCAAGGGGGGGGGGGGGGGGGGGGGCAGTGGAAGGAGGTGGTACATCCTTGTCACTTCTCTCAGTTTGAAGCGAGGCGAAGAGTGCGGGGCTATTTTTTTCAGTGTGGAGTCTGCGTGCTGTTGTGAAATGAGGAATCCGATTGCTGTGTACTACGAGGTGTAGTTACTTCGGGCAACCAACCTTGTTTATGCCTCTTATCCGGGGGGAAAACCAGTCCAAAGCTCGGTGCAAAGGGGGTATCGAAGCACCGCTGCTGTCTCTTCGTGTCTGTGGACCGGTCTCCTAGGAATCTCGGGGTTTTTTTCGGGGTTCGAACCACGCAGCTTTTGCGTTTCGAAGGGGACGTGTTTGTCCGCCTTAAGAAACATCCACGTGGGCTGCAGCCGGACAGTTCGCGACCGCTTTTTAAGTCACGGCATATAGAGTTACTTTAAGGCCGAATACATTTAATCGTAGTTTCATTGTTGCCCCCCCCCCCCCCCCCCAATCTGACATCTTGCCGATCTCTCTTTTTGTTTTTTGGATGGAGGGGGCGGGGGTTCGCGCCCCGTGGTAAGGGGCTGGGGGGGGGGGGGGGGGCACTAGTGCAAGGGGCCGGACCAGCGACCTCCGCGTCCCATTAGCAGGCCGCTCTTCGGCCTGTCCATGCCCGGACACGGCCTGCTTTGTGGTATGCGATGCACGGCCGCTCCGTGAGATGGGAAGCCCATGTTCGGGAGGCGTATTTATGCGAGCGCTACCTGTGTTACCGCACCTCGGGACCGTTCCGCCGTGCGTGCCAGCCATCGCGGCGTTTGCTGCCGGCGCGTGCTGTGCATGCGTGCACGGGGCGGGACGTGGTTGGTTCTTGCGCAGCTGACGCTGCCTTGCGCCCAGCGGCCCCGCATGCTTGCATCGCGTGATGTTGCCGCGGCTTCCGCGCGCGTCGCTGTGTTTGCGGCACATCCTCGCCTTTAACTCCTTTGTGCGTCGTTTGCTTGTTCGGCGGCGCACGAGTGGCGTGGCGCTGCTCGCGTCCCTTATGAGCGCCGGCTTTTTGAATTGCGCCAACTCACTGTGAACGGTTGCGACTACGATGCTTGGGTTTTGGTTTGATGGGGATTAACGTCCCGAAGAGGCTCGGGCTATGAGAGGCGCCGTAGTCGAGGGCTCCGTGCAGTTTCGGCACCTGGGGTTCTTTAGAGTGCACTCACATTGCACAGTGCGCGGGCCTCTGGCATTTCGCCTCCATCGAAATGCGACCGCCCCGGTCGGGATCGAACCCGCGTCTTTCGGGTTCTGCATCCGAGCACCGTAACCATTGAGCCAACGCGACGGCTTGAACTGAGTTACGTCACAGGATGGTGCGTGGTGTGTGCGATTAGTATATACGCGGCGACCGTGCCCGAGAATTGAAACTTTGCTCCTTGCTTTCTGTCTTGTGCGTCGTGGTGGCCGAACATTTCCGCAAGCGCCTGCTTGGCCGAAAACGATGTTGTCTAAGTGTGGTCTCAGCCACCCAGGAGGGACATAAGGAGAAATGGAGAAGAAGCTCTATTATATATATTTATGCCTCCTTCTGCGATTTCCCGTGCACTACAGTGGACTAGCAGAAGCAAATGGTCGGACGTGCAGAGGGGCAGCCAGTGAGATTAGAGCGCCATCTAAGATCGTGTGATCTAGATAGGCAGTACTCATGTGAGCATGGTACATGGTATACAGGTGGCGTGACTTCTCCGCTGGCACGCGGAGGGAAAAAAATTCGGCAGATACACTTACGACTGCTTTCGTGTGGGAATGCGAAAGCATGTCGTGGACGCAAAACGTATACAAGTTTGGTTGCGGTTTGAGTACTGGGTTTATTTTAGGCGATGAGTCTGTTTTCTTTTCCAGGTGAACAGTAAAAGGTAAGAGAAGTTTAAACTACCATAATGCGACCCACCTCTCAGTACGTTTCCATTTTTTTTTTTTCAGGGGCTTGTCGATTTGCAGCGTGGATTACGTTATGCAACCCTCCCTATTTTTCCACGTGAAGTTGCTGACGCGGGGGTCACCTTGAGGTATATTCAAAATCGACGTTATGCAATGTAAATGCGCTGCTAGTCTATAAAATGTCGCGCTTTTACATTCTCTTTCCTCTTGTTCCTATCCGAAAGATATGATATTGACTTAATTAATTCTGAATGCGCCGAAATGTGGGGCCGCATCGTGATAAGCTATCGTTCTAATAACGCCGGCATGTTTGTACGGCCTTGGTTTGTATGTTGGTTGGCCGCAAATAAAGCTGGCGCACACCCACTACGGCGGAGTGGCCAAGACACTGGCGGTTAATTGCTGGAGACAGGAACGTTTTAATGGGAAAAGGAGTAATAATAGTATATATGTAGACTGACAGATTCTGCTCGCTTCTTTCCTTGTATTCCTATCTTTGTTTTCTGTTTTCTTTCCGGAGTCCTCCAATTCTGCCGTGTCGCACCTTGTGCAGCTCAGCCGAATCGGCATCGCCAGTGGTGCGCATGTGCCCCGTACATGTGGCATCGCGTGGGGTAGTTTATATGCGCAGGAAGCACATCCCTTATCTGGCGCAACGTGCTCTTGCATGTTGCGTCACGGGAGCTTGCCTCACCGCGGCATTTGCATCTCGTTCCGAAACGCGACCGCGGACAACACCTGGCCCCGTGGCATTCCCTCCCCCTTGCCGAACCCCCCAGATCTCTTTCGCTGGGGTTAAGTGGTTTAGTTCTCCCATACGAAGGAGGCGTTAGGAAGTGTGCTTTGTGTGCTTTTCTTTATGCGTTAAGAGCCTTTCTTAGTGCGTCCTAACATTTTGCGCGGCCTACGCTTCAAGGCGTGCGTGAGTCACGCATACTCAGTGGCCCCGCCGCGCCCCGTTCAAGGTCTTCGAGTCGTCATCAGCGCGCGTTTTCTTTTTTTGTCAGAGGCGCGTGGTTACCGTTCGAATGGATGGAGCTGTATTCTTAAGTGAGCTAGAAAATGAACTCGCTGCGTGTTGAGGTTAGCTTAAATTAGACGAGAGCCCCCACCACTGTGGTGTTACCTGCTCTTCTTGGGATGGTATACCATTCTGTATCCTGTTATTTATTGCGACTAATATTATGTCCTTGTTGCTTTTTGTTTTATAGTACCCACAAAAATTCTTCAAATCAGTATCGGTTCGTCGTGTTCCCTGCGTTTGATCATTCTCATTCACCTCACCAACCTCTGTTCGGTTCGCGATGTCGAGTTTCGATGATATACGAAACATTAGCAGAGTATTCGCAGTGGGACATTAACTATTTGGACGCACGGGGGGATGAAAAATGGCTGCTGGGTTTGGTTTGTGGGGGTTTAACGTCCCAAGGCGACTCAGGCTATGAGGGACGCCGTAGTGAAGGGCTCCGGAAATTTCGACCACCGGGGTTCTTTAACGTGCACTGACATCGCACAGCACACGGGCCTCTAGAATTTCGCCTCCATCGAAATTCGACCGACGCGGCCGGGATCGAGCCCGCGTCTTTCGGGTCAGCAGCCGAGCGCCATAACCACTGAGATGTGAGGGTATTGAGGCACGTAACACGTGCGGTTGCCCCGCATTTCATTATCACGTGAAATATACAGGCGCGAGGTGTAACAAACACCTTCGACCGAGCGAATTAAGGGCCTGTTCAGTTTTGGTTCAGTTTACGACCGGGTCTGTCCTTTCATGCCCCCCAGTGCTGTCCGCAGTCATATCAATTATGTTTCTCTCTCCTTCCACTCGGTGGCGCGGGCGTCCTCGCCCCTTTTCTAATGCACACCAGAGCCAGGAAGTATTTTCTGTTTTCTCGTTCCTTCGTGTTGAGTCGTTGGATATTTTTAGGATATACCGGGAACGTATACTAGTTTGCCGGGCTCCTACTGGGCCACTATTCTTCCACCGTGCACAATAGGCACGCGCGGGGCCACTCAACGGGTTACGTAAGCCATGTGTCTCCGCTAATACGTCTCCGGTATGCTAAAAACGTCTATTAATGGGAGCTTATACGCCGCGTTTTCAAACCTTAGGGATATGCAGGTCAAGCTTGCTGTGGTAACCGCGGCAGGTCCAGTTTCGTCAGGAAAAAGCCCTGTGCCGTTGTAGCCACCTTTCCATGGAAGACTTCAAATACGCACACGGTTGTAAGCCCCATGAAGGGGAACAATGTTTTAGCGTAAGTTTATTGTTTACTCTATATTCAGGCGTAACGAGCAGTTTTTTTTCCTCTGTTTTCCAGCTAGTTTTTCCTCGTCGCGCGTATTATCCAAAAATCCTTCTCTAATTTAGTGAAGAAATCACCAGAAAATTTGAAATTAGGTTCCGTCTCTCGTATTCTACGCGGCTGTACTCGTAGCGCGAGAATTAAATCAGTGAGACAGTTAGACCCCTGCGTTAGGCCACGCTTTCGCGTGTCGGCGCTTTCGCTGTGTAAACACAGCGCTGCGTCTGTGCGTTTTCGTCTCTCGGCGCTTGTCACTGAGTGCCAGTCGGCATCGCCCTGCATGCAACCCCTCGTCTCTTGTCACGTGACTGCGGTAGACGCTCTTCCATTTCCCACTCCCACCACCACCCTCTCCCTCCATAAGATGCGACGCCGATTTTCCCGGCGTCATCGCCCGCGTTGCGAGTCGCTTTAGCCCAGAGACCCCGCTCGGGTTTCGACACCGCCAGGCTCATTATAGCCTTGTGTGCGCTCGCGGCGACGGATCCTCGCTCGGCCCTGGCGAAACGCGTTTCGAAGAAGTTCGCGCCCATGATAAGGGGAAAGGGGGTGGGGAAAGAAAGAAACTCTGGGAAGAGAATGGTGGAAGGGAGTATTTCTCGGAAATCTGGATGCGATGCCCCGGCCCGTGAAGTGCGCATGCGAACGGCCGCCAGCGCAGTCGACTGGGCCCGCGCTCGCTCGCTCGCTCCCTCGCCTGCGGAGGATGCGGAGGAGCGAGCGGGCGGTCTTTTTTCCCTTCCTCCCTCGCCTCCTTCTCCTCGTCCTCTTTCCCTTCTGGGAACTACGCGGGAATTCTCGGAAGCCCCCCCTTTCCTCCCTCGAGGTGCTTCTCCGCGACGCGGCAGTTTCGAAGATGCTGCGCCCGCATTTGGCAGCGCCGTCACCCTCCATTGTTTCCAGAAGAGGGTTGTAGCGTCGAAAAAGACAACACATAGCAAGCGAGACGGGTGTTGTCTTTTTCGGCGCTACAACCCTCTTCTGGAAGCATGCACCAACTAGCCTCCTCAACAAGTATTACTCAATCCGCCATTGTGTGTGCGTGGGCGCCAAGGCGAGCGCGTGACCCAGCGCCGCGACTTGACGCCGGTCTCGGGCTCCGTTTCCAGTCCTCTTTTTTTTTTTGTGGGGGGGGGGGGGGGGGGAATCAGGTCTCAAAAGATATATATATATATAAACAGCATGCTGTTATCGAATGTATAGTGTAGCGGGGTTGAACTGGCCGCTTTCGTGCTGATGAGTTCGCTGACTGCTTGCTGCTCTCTGGGCGCAAATCTTGCGCAGTACGCGGGAATCGGGAGAGCGCATGCGTAGAAAGGCAGGAGGGATGCTTGCCCGCTCACCGCGGTCTTGGCATACTGCGGCCAAATTGAGCACGAAATGAGAGGCCTTACCCTCATTCCAATCAATCAATCAATCAATCAATCAATCAATCAATCAATCAATCAATCAATCGCACTCTCGCTTACTCACACTCTCGTTCCCTCTAGGCACGGCCTGAATAATTTTAAATGTAGCTTTTAAAGAAACAAGAAGGGAAGGTACTGGTTGTAGCGACAGCGCGTTCAGGGAGGAGCACACGGCTTACTCGTGCCCGTGGCATTACATCACGTCGCGTAAAACTGAAATTTGGCCGAGTTGATAAGCATTCACGGTGGTTGAACAGCGCAACAAAGGCAGGACAAAGGCAAGACAGCGCTTGTCTTGTCTTTGCCCCGCCTTTGTTGCGCTGTTCACTCACCATCACGTCGCCGCTGCTGCCGCGCTGTTAATAGACGTTTTTAGCATACCGGAGACGTACTAGTGTAGACGTATACCGGTTTACCGGTCCCTTCTCGCGCATGCGCAGATGCATTGTTGGGGTCAGGGGGAGCCACTGCGCGTGCGCGAGAGGGGTAAGGTGAACCGGTTATCGCCTGCGTTAGTACGTCTCCGGTATGCTAAAAACGTCTAATTTCCCTGTCCCGGCCGCGTGGAGTCCGCGTTCTCTTAGTGGCTGCTGGCTTGTGTGCCCGTTCAAAGCAGCTGTTGTTGAACGACCCGGAAGAGAAGAGCGCGTGTGCGAAATTTGCTGCGTAAAGAGAAAAAGCGTTGATATAAGTGTTCAATTTTTTTCTTTACCCTCGAAGAACTGCGAGAGCCTCCGAGGCGCGCGTGCCTGCGTGCTGAGGGACCCATTAAAGAACAAGCGCCTTATTTTATTTCGCGTCCTTGCTCCGTTCTGCTCTGCTGCCGCTACTTGAGCTCTGAACTTTCTTCTTCGTTATCAAGAAGTCGAACTTTGAGCATTGCGGTGCAGTTAAACGTGCTTTTCTCCGCGCCTTGCTCCGCCTTTAGGTGGCTATACCGTAATCAAGTTTTGTCTGCAAAAATTGATTTACGCACACATCGTCTCCCGGCTGTTACCGAACGCGCAACGCAGCACTGCCGCTGTGTGCGATTCCAGCGCTCTCCACTCTCGCATCGTCAGCTCAAATGTTCATTTTTTTTACGCGAAAGCATAAAGGTTCTGTGGCGCAAAAAAAAAGGGGGGGGGGGGGGGGTGTCGGGCGTTTCCGGCGGCGTGACTGAAAACTTAGGACTAGTCGATTTCGAGAGGCTTCCATAGATGGCGCCAGCCACACGAGCGGCGCATCAGAAACCCCTAACCCTCGGGTGGCGAGTCAGACACGCTACCCCTACGTCTGACAGACTGTCGGACCCGAGCAGGCCAGCGCAATATTGGAAAGCTTTCAGCGTTGCTATTCTTTGATTTTCGGGTTAGCTCCGCCAGTAGCGCGTGCGTCTCGTTCTGCCTGTAAATGTGCTTTCGCTGCTTAACTTTCGTGGATTGCAGCGGTGCCCGCTGCGTGCGTGTGGTGACAAGGGGGGGGGGGGGGGGGGGGGGTTCGAGGAGGATGCGATTAATTGGCTTTTGGTGGTGAGGGTCGATCGATCTTTCCGCGGAACTGAAAGAGGCGGGAAACCAAGCGTTAGCATTCGACGTATAGGGCTTACCGGGGCAGCACGCGGTTGCTAAGCCATGGTATCTCGGGGCGGGATTTTGCCGGGGATATCGACTCTGGCAGACAAACTTACCGCGATGTTTCGTTACGAATTAACGTTTCCGGCAGTCGCGAAAGATTCGTAGGAGTGACGCAATCGAAAGTGTAGGATCACCGAGGGAGTGGGAGCGGTAAGAGGGCGGTGGGAATGAAAAGGGGTTGCGTTGAAGCCAGTGCTTTGAGGGCAGCCCACAGAGCAGCTCTCCGCGTGGATCTCTCATAAAAATTGTCTATAAATAGTCTATGGAATTATTATAGACTGTATTGCCTTCCTGAAGATATTTCTTCTTGTCTACTCACAGTCTATATACTGTCTATTTACAAAAGTTACTACATGTATGGCCATTAATCTATAGATTGTCTATATGGTGTCTATAGGGTTTGTATTGCCTATAGACTGTTTTCTAGAGTTTATCTATAGTGACTCTGTAGACTTTATAGACCGAAGTCTATGGACATTCTGTAGACTGTCTAAAGAAGTTTTTTTAAGGGATGCTTTGAAGACGTCGATGGCCATGGCGGCCATCAGTCAGCAGACATCGCCGCGACGTACGTTTCAGCAGGGTGCGATATGTCGGCGTGCAAGAACCCGTAAACTGTATGAACGTTACTTGTAATATAGTTCATTTTGTCGAATAGAGTTCATTTTGACGGCGATGCGAAGAAGTCAGAGCTAACATTCGCGACGAACGTTCTGAAAGAACCACGCTAAGCTCGCTAAGCTCGAAATGAGTCTTGCATTGCTTGAACGTAGAACTGATTTTCGTTTCCCGCGAGAGAGAATTCATTTTCAACGTACTCGCCGGTGCTTCAGCAACGATCCTATATGACCCAGTAACGTCGGCGCAGCTCTGAATGTAGCTGTGCCGTCATTTCAGGGCCTCGTTTCTGAGGTCGCTCGTCTTCTAGAATCCCTCACGCCCCTCATTCTTTTGCAGAACAGGCTGTCTGTCAATCTTGCTCCGTTTACCGTTCGGTTGCGGACTGTCATTTCGAGGCCGCAATTAAAACGCTTCTCTCCCCCCCTCCCGCCCCCTCGGCCCCCCCCCCCCCCCCTCTCTCTCTCTCTTTTGCTCGGCTTTCATTGCTGCCGGCCCCGGCGACAGGTGTTTCCGGAGCCCAGCGTATGTGGGCGGCAGTGCCGGCCCGCGTCGCCGATTGCACCTGTCCTCCTGAAAGGCAGCAAAGCGCGCATGTGTTCTCCCCGTATCCACCCCGCAGCGTGTAACGTAGTACGTACGTGTGCTGCCTGCCGCCTGGGAGAGAGAGGGGGGGGGGGGTGCGCTGTGCGGCATTCAGCCCCTCCCTGCCTGCGTGTGTCGGCCTGCGCTGCTTGCTAGCTGCTGCCTGTGGCTGCTTCTCGAACCTCGCAAAGGCCGCGGGCGGTGTGCGGCGTCTCGCCAGCTTCGTCGTTTCCCACCGGCGACATGCGTGTCTCCACGAGTGCACCGATACGCGCGTAAGTAAGCGTAGCACTAAAGGCATTCGCTGCGTTTGTTGTCCATGTCGCGAACTTGGAGAGCCCCGGCCAGGACTCCGAGAAACCAGTCACGCGCCTGTGTACACGTGAAGAGGATGCTGCGAAACGGTCGTCTCGAAGCGTTATTTAGTGCTTTGATTTCGGTATATCATGGCTTTCTCGGCAAGAGGAGAAGGGCGGTGTTATACGGAAGATGGCGCCAGGCGATCCTGAGCGAAGTTCCCTCAAGCTGCTATAGCGCGCGAAAACGGTTAGTAATCGGGCGATATCTCAGCTGTTGTGGCGTTTATCCAGCGCACGGGACGACATTCAGTTGAGAACTAACTTCGCATGAGCATACGGCTTGTACAGTCGACGCCTGCTTAGCTTAGTATAATAAGGGAGTAATTTACTCATCGGCATCCACCCGAGCGCAGCCATACGGCAGCTGTACGGCTGCATTCTAGCCCCGCCATTTGCTAGCCGTCCCGCGGTTAGCGCAGTTGGTAAAGCGACTGGCCCGATGAAGTGGTCGTCCCGGGTTCGAACCCCGGACCAGGACTAATTTCTCTTTAACTACGAAGTTTCTGTTGAAGCTGTATACCTCTCCTTTGTAGCCGTGTGGCAGCGCTTGGGTGGGCGTCCTCGCCCACGGAGATAGAAGGCCCCACCATATGCTAGCCGTCCCGCGGTTACCACTGTTGGTAGGGGTGACTGTTGCGGTGAAGCGGTGGTCCCGGGTTTGAACCCTGGACCAGGACGAATTTTTCTTGCGATTTCTGCGGATGCTGTTAGCTTTCCTTTCTTTTCTGCATGCCAGTGAGTAATTACTGCCTTATTATACATCTACCCCCCTTGGGGGATTCCCTTATACATTTACACAGAACTGCTTAGTTTACGTGGCCGTCGCAAGCTGTAATTTTGTTTTCTACTTGTTTTGTTGTTTCCTCAAGGGGGATGTGGTTTAAAGCGTACTTGAGGTGGGAAGTGTGCGCACCTTAGGCATGCGGCCCCGTCGTGAACATTTGAGCCGCGCTTTAAGCACGTGAGCGTTATTCAAGGCATGTGCACTTTAAGCACACGAGCGGAATTTACACGATAAGGGGCGGTTTCTTTCACGAGAGGTGTAGGAAGCGCAGATGCTGCGCGTGCGCTCCGAAAGCCCGAAGTCCGCTAGCGCCTCCGGGCATGCCTGCGACCGTGGCCATACGTCGCTGCAGTATTTGCGCGATCTCTTCCGGCGAACGCGCCGTTTTCGCAACGGCGTTCGCTGCTTCATTTGTCGCTCGCGGAATGTGCGCGCGCGAGGCAACACAGCTGCGAGCACAGCTACACTGGGGCAAAAAACAAAAAACTGAAAAGCAGGCGCATGCTTTCGCATTCACGTATATGTGTACAGGTTAGATTGCAAATTAGTTCGTTCCCTGCTCGTTACTTTTGCGGATGATTGGGTAAAGTTGGCGTTGCGCGCCTGCCGCCGCAGTCGGGCGACAGCCGCGTGCTTTGCAGTTGGTGGCGCCCCCTCGTGCACTGCAGGTGCAACAGTGCTGTCGCGCGCCTACATTCCCCCTTTGCAGGCCGCCGCTGGAGCTGGCGCCCGTCGGAAAGGCGGCGTTTCGAGGATATTTTTTTTCTCCCCCGTCTTGCGGGGGTACGAGCTTTCGTTATAGAGGCTAGAACTTTCGTCGCGTCGTTCGGGGTAGGATGGGCGTCTGCGCATGCGCGCGCCGACATGCGGTAATTATCGGCGTATTTGCGGAGGCAACGGTCAGTCCTGTTGCGCACGTCGGTATTTACTTATTTTTTTTTTTTACAATTCAAAGCTCCGGTGGCTACTGAACTCGGGAGAGAATATGGGGCCACTGTAATTTGTTACAAGAGGATAGACACCGAATTTTGTTTGCGTGTTTTCTTGTTTGTAATGATGCGTAAGACGTTACTATACATTGGCCATAACGTGGTATTCTCCCGCGATGAATAAATAATTTATAGTTGGACCTCTTATGTCATGCCGTCTTGGTTTCGTTTTCGGCAGTCAAACGATGAATGTGACCTCGAATACAGGTCACGTGAGGGATGAAAAACCTGCAGTATATAATCAACGCTTCTTCGTTCGTTGTGATTCTGGCTCTCGAGGCAGGCTGGATTCAGCGTCGTTGTAAATTAAAACGACGAAGCAGTGGTTATGTCGTTTTATTTTTTGTCATGCCTCACGTTACCTATGCTCCTTTGACGTCATATGCATCGTTCGACTGTTGAGACCGAAACCGGAGCAGGCGAGGGAAGAAATTTAATTAGATATTGTTTAGCAGTCATAGGTGAATATCCCGTTGTGATCCATGCATATTGATGCGTTACGCAGCATTACAAAGAAAACACGTGACCAAAAAATTGGTGTCTGTAATCCTTTAATGGTTGCGCATTGGCAACAATTTTTTTTTACTCTGCTGTAAGCTTGCGCTTTACGTACAAGAAATCATAACGCAGTGCATGATTACTTCATCATTACTTAACATCTAGAAAGGAGAGGAAACGGGTGTAACTGTTCCCCCCCCCCCCCCTTTTTTTTTTTGCTGCAGAGCTAGAACTGCCTGTTGTCTGTGCTTGGCTGTATCTGTGTGTTGAGAGAGAGAGAGAAAGGAAAACGAAGAAAGCCTAAGCACTGCTGTTTTTTACATACCCCCCCTCCCACACACACACACACACACACACACGCGCGCGCGATGAGGCGGATGTGACGCACATCTAGAACCGTCGAGCAGTCTGCCGCGCCGACTTGCTGCTTGTCCGCGCCAGGCGCTGCGCTAAACAAACGCACCCCCCCCCCCCTCCTCCCTCCTTTGCGTTGCTTCTTCCTGCTTTGTGCTTCGCTGCGATGTTGCCGTGTTAGCGCTGCATGCGGCGTGCCTGTGCACACACAGCTTCGATTTTGCGCCTCTGCGCCGTGTACGCGTGTTCTCTGCACGCGGCCAACGCTGCCGCACTGTGTGCTGTTGCTATCCGCGCGACAGCCGGCGTTTCGAGATCATTGTGTCAGCCTTGATGGCGTGACATTTCGACCCAGTACACTATAGCGTAGTGGCCGGCGGCTGCTGTCTTTTCGTGGAATTATTGTCCTGAGGAAAAAAAAAAAAGAACTGAGTTCCGAGGTAAAGAGCGCGGCGGAACGTGTGATCGCGGCGCTCGATTCTCGAGAAACGTTTGCGTCCACTGACGCGCGGCGCTTCGTTAGGCTTAACTGAAATCCCGCGCATGCGCTGACAGTTACTCGGAGCGTTATTGACCGTGCTAGGTGCAAATCGATGGTGTTGCCGCATTGGCTTGGCGTTAGACTTAAAGGGTGGGTGTGTGTGTGGAAGCCTGTGACACGTAGTTAGCTAGAAGCGGTGTTTCAGTTAAAGGTTCGCTAAAGTCAATTTCTAAGTTCGTCTTTTCTTCGCGGGAAATCGATCTGCACACTCCGAGCATTTTCTTTTGCCAGTGAGTTGCTCCTGCTACTGGTTTGCGGTACTGTGCGCCGCCTGGCGTACGTCGGTCCTTTTCGCAGAAGTTTTGGTTTGCTCGGTGTTGTCGACTCTCAGCAGAAAAAAAAAAATGCGCTGCGAGTTTGCGCACTTTCTACAAATCTTCATGGGAAGCAGCCGCACCCTTAAGTGTTCACCATTTCTCTCAGTTTTACATTCTCGCGTTTATCCGGGGTCTTACTCGAGAGTCTGCTGCTGCATCACGCCGTAGGATGTACCGCGTGTGTGTGGTTGTTTCTCGCGCTGTGCTGCCCCCGCCTGGCGTTTTTTCTTCTTTTTTATTTATTTTTCGTACTCCCTACGGCACCGTACATGTCGCCGCTGCGGGAAGTGTTTTAACTGCGTCCGTTCGGCCGAATCGTCCGGTTAGGACGACTTTGTCTTGTTCTCAGTGCCGTGTCTTGTTCCCTCTTTGAACTCCGTTTTTTTTTTTTTCCTTTAATCTGTTAAGCCCTCTCACTCGGTTAGCGCTGTTTTGCTGGGATCCAACGTTCCCTGTTGAGGCTTTCGTCTTTCAAGCGCTTCAATGACTCTTCTCCCTTTTACATGCATTTTGCCACTGCTGCATTTAGTCCCCCCCCCCCATTTTTTATTGTTTTATGTAGGTTGAGAAGCCGGATCGGAGAACGCGTTTCGCGCTTGATAGATGAACTCGCTCCTATCGAAAAGAGCTGCACGACGTCCCGCGAGAGAGAGAGGGCACGAAACGGGGCTGGTGGACAGGAGGCACACCGTGTGTTTCAACTCAGATGTTCTGCAGTAGAGCGCTTTTTTCGTCATAGCATTGTCAGTGGTGTAGCACATCAGAATACGGCCAAGACGTGATAACTAGAGTAGGCTGGTTAGCTAATAGTGAGTAGTTTACTTTTAAACTATTACTGTAAGTCTATTGAGAGGCGCGTAGGCCACCGTAAGTAATATCCATGCCAGCTTTTAGAATTTGGAAAATGCTGCGGCCCAACAAATTTTTGGCTGTTGCGAGGAGTTGCGGGCACTGTAGGGGTTTCTTTGCGCGCAAGCTTCTCGAAAGCGCGTCTGTTTTGGCGTAGTGTGGCCACAATCGTCGAACTTGAAAAGCCTATTTTTAAAAACTGGGGAACACCTAAGGTGAAACGCTCACAATATACCACAGTAGCTCGCGAGCGGTTGCAGGTCATCTGCAGGGAGCAATGTTGAGATATCGAGAAGGAGGAGGGAGCAAGCGGCACGTGCATCTCACCTCGGGCCTGCCTTCTGTTGTGATTACACAAACTTGCTTACCGGAAGGAGCTGGGTTGTGCTTTGAGTTTTGGACAGCGAGCTTGTGGAGTCGGGGAGTTGCTGTGTGCATGTTTTGGGGAGCTGTCTGGGCAATCTCAAGCAGAGCCATACAACCGGAAATGCTTCGGAATAATAATATTTTATTTTGTCACCGTCAATAGCAGTACAGGCGAGACAGGCCGGTCTAAGCCGTTAGATGGCTTGTAGGACAGTGCCTAAAAAAATACATTGTGACTGAAAAGCTAGAAAGCAAGAAAGGCTGGAACTGTCGTCAGCGTAGTTCTCCCCTTCTCCGCCTCCCCCAGTTTTGTGCAGCTGCAGCGTCTCTTGGCAACGCGGTACGTTGCCAGGCAACGCGTGGCCTGATGTTCGTCGTCGATGCTCGTCGCTACGAATCGCGTTTTCGTCGCCAGGCGCAGGAGCGGATATACAAGAGGGACAATTCCCCCCCCCCCCCTCCCCGTCGTCTCTCCCTTCCTCCTGCCTCCAAGTCAGAAATTTTACTCAAGAAAACTGCTGAGTGGCATTTTTTTTTTCGATGAAAAGCGCCAAGAAGTACTTAACTCAAACGCAGACCACCTCCTCCCCTCCTTCCAATCGCATTCTCCAGAAGTGACCCCTAGATTCGCCCCTGGCCACGCGTCTACCTTCTGACGGGCTTTCGCCGGGCTTCTTCGTTATCCTTGTTAAAGCAGGTCTTTTATTTTCCGCCGAATAGCGGCGGTTTTCGCGACCACTCGGCACGCGTTACTCTAGCTGTGACGTTCTTCTCCTCGATGAAGGGGAACATCCGTCACGCGGCAACGCTTAAAATAAAAATGTGGCCCACTCTTCTTGGTAGGGGTGTCCGAGCGCAGTCAGCGGCTACCGATTCAGCGGAGCCAACCGTGCGTGGGAGATGGTTTCTAGCGGGCCCGCGCGCGCGCGGACAGAAGTGAGTGGCGCAAGGGCGGCCCAAGGGCGACCGCGAAACACGGATGACCTTGCTCTCTTCCTCTCACTTTTTTCTCTTGCCTCTCACTCTCGCCCCGCTCTCTCTCTCTCTTTCTCTCTCTCTCTCTCGGGCGCCTCGCTCCCGCCCGCGAGCCGCGCTTCTCATCACTGTGGCTGCTTTCGCAATCGGCCGATGCGAGTCGACGTTTTTTTCCTGGGGGTTTTCTGTGTGTTCTCTCGCGCGCCCTCTCGTGTGCATGCGCGCGCGTGCGTGTGTGTGTCGAGTCTCATGTCACCTAATGTCCCCCCCCTCTCTTGGTCGCCTTTATCCTCCCACCCCCTTAACGTTCCCGAGTTTATTCTTCCTTCAACCCCTGGTAATTCAGTTGTTCCTGGTGTTTTTACGGGTCGCAACGCTTCCTCGCTCCGTCTCTGCACTCAGCTGCTGCCTCTTTTTGCTGTGTGCCGGCGCAGTGGCGACGATCGCCTTTGTAGCTGTAGTAGTAGTAGTTGTAGTGGTGGTGGTCGTGGTTGTAGTCTAGATTGTAGTCGTGTTTACACGCCTTGAGGCACTCGATTTTCCGGCCGTTGCCAGTCCTCTAATGGGCCTGTGCTCCGCTTGGGCGTTTTTTGTGCCCGAATCGGTCCTTTTCTTTCTTATTGTTTTCTCACTTTCAACCCTGACCAGTTTTTTTTAATGGTTAGAATTAGTTTCGAGCGGGGGACATTGCGATCTTTATCGTTCGTACCGTTGGTGTGAAACCTGCTTATTGATTCATTCCTCACGCACACTGTTTTCTTATTCCCTTTTTTTTTCTGGCGCATCGGCTTCAGCGCAGAGGCTCGCGACAATAAAATTCGTTTTTTTTTTTCTCTGGCTCCGCGGATCTAGCCGGTTGTTGCCAGACGCTCTAACTCGCTAGGCGGAGAGGAGCGGTGGGACAAATTGCGGGTATTTTTGTGCCAGGAGAAAGAAAAATGTAGAGAGAGGCGCGATATGGGCAACTCGTCCGTTTAAATGCGCGCCATCGCCTCGTGAATTCCACGCTTCCTTTCCCGGTCTTCTTTCTTTTTCTTTCGGTTTTCCTCTAGCTCGCGGCCTGCATCGAAGGCGTACCGGCAGTCATCGCGACGGGTATTCTTATCGCAACCTGGTGGAGTATACGCTTCGTCGTATATACTCCGAAGGACTCTCGATGTATCTCAAATGTAGTTCGAGGCTCCTTGAATCGGCGTCTGTCGTTTTGTAGTCGTTGCGAGCATGAAATCAGTGTTTGTACTTCCTTGCTCACATCGAACTATGTAATCAAGTACCGACTGCGTTAATATGTGTTAATAACGCGGGAAGGCGCCTGTAGTCTCAGTCTGCGAGAGTAGTACAAAGAATAGGGGAAGCACTATCTGGAACTCGATTGCTGATCGCACTGGAACCCCCACTTTTTGAGGCGCCCTGAGGGATTCCGAGTGCCTGTATATCAGGTGTCTCTCGGTTAAGGCTGAATCCAATGGATTGCCGTTAAAGGACGTTAAATATGCTGATTTCGCGTACAAAAAGAAAAACGCTTTGTAGAAAGCAAACGGCCTAAAACTCAAATGGCTAAACGACTTCGCTATGCGCTGTTAATTAGTGCAGGTGATGGCCGCTTCGACACGAGCAAGTTAACTGCTCCTCGTCAATTGTTTCCGACGGTTGATACAGGAACGGGTTAAAAAGAAACATTTTGCGTTTTGGAGCGGCTTTAATGTAGGGGGGGGGGGGGGGTAGAAAAAAAAGGCAAAAGCTGCTGCAGTGGTGTCACGGCTCGTGGGCGCAATTTCGCTACGTCACTGTTTAAACTGCTCGGGTGGGAGGTACGGGAATTACAGGCGGGATTCCCCTTTACTTGGCATTCCTGTAGGGAGAGGTAGTGGAACGCAGAAACGTCGTCCATGCCTTTGGAATAAAGTTGCTGGAAATCCCCGCATAAGTGCTGTTGGTATCTTGCAAGACTTGTTGGTACCAGGCTTTTTGGTATGTTGGTGTTGGTATCAGACTTGATGCTGCGAGTCTTGTTTGTAGTAGGTAACGTTTTGTGGCGAAGATGTACTACCGTATTCGAATTACGCGTAATTTTCCGTCAAGCCAGAAGGTTCAGGCGTGTGTTAGTCATCTGATTACGTCAAGAAATCGTGGAACGATTGAAAACAAACTGGCTGGTATACTCTTGTTTAATAACTCGGCGCAGTCTTATTACCGTTAGCTTTGCTTGCTTGTTTCGAATACCAAGTCGTCCTGTTCGTTTCGGGGTTGCCGTGGTCTCGGCACTCGAGAGTAGAATAGTTGCGCTGTAGGTTGGGCGGTTCGTAGTGACCCGAAGTTATTCCGCAGCGTCGGTCCTCCTAAGTTTGTCAACACGAGATTCGCTAATTTTCTGCATTTCTTTAGCGCAGGTCGGGCGGCATTGGGAGCGTTGAAGCGGCTATTATAGTCGGCGCTCCTTCAAATCTGAACGCTAAACATTTCTCATGCGGTCGCATATAGTGTTGCTTTTATTCCCTCTCCTCTCATCACAGTCGCTATTTTGTTTTGGTTATTTGTTTTTTTTTATCATGCGGACAAAGTGCCGGAGGTCGTCCTCGCTGACCATTTCATTTTTTTTTGTCTCTCTGTCTTAGCACCATGCGTTCCTTCCAGGGCGTGCAACAATGCCAGCACGTTCTTTCCTGTAATTTCAGTAGTAAGCTTGACTTTATATAACCACATCTGTTTTGGTTATCGAGTGCGAAGCAGTACGTTCGCGTTGTCTTCGGAGCAAAATGAAAAAAGTAAGATAGATGAGTGGTTGTATTGTTTATGGGTGCAGTACAAGGCGAGCCATGTTGTTTCCAACGGCGCTTTCACGAGCCACTGCATACAGTATAGAGAGCTAGCTACAGCGTGACCTTTATGCGCGCGCATTTGGCTGCAAAGGTCGAGCAGCA
This sequence comes from Amblyomma americanum, assembly GCF_052857255.1. NCBI lineage: Eukaryota > Metazoa > Arthropoda > Arachnida > Ixodida > Ixodidae > Amblyomma > Amblyomma americanum. The sequence continues at coordinate 53,002,318 of NC_135502.1, forward strand.
AAGCGCGCTACTTCACCGCGCATTGTCTGTGCGGTCGTGGAGCCCTTAATTTCAAGCTGCAGGGTCGTTGACAGGCGTTCCTTTTGTTTTTTTTTTGTTTTGAAACGTGAAAACTCTTAGTTATACTCTCTTGCGCGTTCGTGCGCGTGACATCTTCGAGCAGTGTCAACGTATCACTCAGTGTGTTACTGCGGCTGCCTGCTCGTTTGATGATGATGATGATGATGATATTTTATCTCCACGAGCAACGCCATCTCGCGAAATTCACACTCATCGCAAGATTCATTGGCTTGCAACGCTTCTGAATTGTCGCTGTTCCGTTATGTACTGCGCCGTCCTGTAAACGCCCTTGCAAACTTGTTGGTTATATGTGGCATTTACACACTATTTTCTTCGACGGTCAAACTGAGCAAGTTGCTATAAGCGGTAAAAAGGCCAACTTCGGCACCGTGGAAGAATGACTGGTCTCTGTTAAGTCAGGTTAGATGGTTTGACGTATGCCACATGCGTGGCAGCCGCTAACCTGATTTGGTATACCGCGCAGGTTAGTTGCTACGCATGCATGCTTTAGCAGCGCGGGCCTTGATCGCAGCTTGCCCTTTGCAAGCCGGCATGGATATGCGTCAGTTGGGCGACTTGACAGATGTGTCAGTCTCAGTCTTGCTGAGCACACTCGTCACCTTCGAAACGTGGCGCTCGTTAGGAGCCATCGCAAAGTTAGCGCGCGTAAAAATGAAATCAAGAGCTATTGAACGCAATTTTAAGATTGAGAAGAACAGAAAAAAAAGGCAGATTACCGGGTACATTATGGATAAAAAGGAAACGCCCCGATCAGGTTTCTTGCCTTCATCAGGAGGAGGGGGGCGGGGAAATGACTGCTATGCAGAACTCCCCCCCCCCCCCCCCCCCCCTCCGCATTTCCTCCCACATTCTGCGTCGATTCGCTTTTTTGCTTCGCGGTTTCTAGCGCGTTCTCGTCTCTCGTCGTCTTTGCATATGTTGGCTGATGGCCTCACTCGCACAGTTAGCGCAGGCGGCTCATGTATGAGGGACGTTTTCCGGTCACTGTATATAGTTCGCGTTCTTCTCTCGTTTGAGAGGGTGGCAGGTGACGTAGCTAGTGCATCCCGTTGTATTAGTTTGCGAGGCTGATGCTGGCCTTACATACCCTGTCATGCCAAACTGCAACGGGCTGTGGCAAGAATGAGGGTTCTCTATGGCTGACTGGGGACCCGGACACTTTAGCCGCAGTGGAAAGGAGAATACTTCGAAGGAACTTTACTATCTACTCTGAACAGCCGGGTGCATTTGAATGGACGCAAGGGCGAACAAGTGAGCAACGTTGGCGTACAACCGAAAGCAGAACAATCTAACTTATAGATAGGAGGGGGTTATCACGGAGCTCGCGTGCTCGAATAGAGGCTTTGTCTCTCGAATAACCAGGTCGAACTGGACACCGCTCCGTGGCCGACTCTGCTTCACGGGCAACTGCAAGCCGTCCTCGTTCGCATCCGTCTTTCCGCGTGGCTTCTTTCGCTATTATCTCTTCGTCCCCCAGCAGGCCTCTGTCGTTTCGCACTGGCCGCTGCGGAGAGGTAGGCACGAGAAAATAATCTGAACGGGGCAGTGATGAAAAGATAAAAAAAAAAGCGAGCGGGGGAACAGCTGGCTGCCTGCTGGGTTGTTGCTGCTCTCTTCGTGTTCGCGGTGTTCCTTCTCGTTGGGCCTGGGCCGTGACTGGGGTGGCGATGCGCAGGCGTCGGTGGTATAACGGCAGCGGCGCCAGCGAAACGCTGCGCTATTTTTATGGCGGCGACCTTGCCCCGCTGCGAAGCGCAACGCCAGCAGTGCAGCGGCCACTGCAGCAGCAGCGCGGCCGGGAGTGCCTCCTCGTCTTCCCCCCCCCCCCTCCCCCCTTCTTTCTTCATCTTCAAGGCAGTGCAGTGTCGGCAGAGGCGCCTGGCCTGCTGGGTGCGACGTATACTGCACAGCAAGACTCGCTGTTGCTTTGCTTCTTGCAATGGCGGCCGTGACCGTTCGCTCATGCACCGCGGGGTCCCTTGAATGGCCCTGAGCGATTGGGCTGGTTTATCCACTCTTGGAGGGAGTGTCTCGTCGAAGGAGTCTTGCCTCGCGAGTGTAGCGGCACTCTTCGTGGTTGCTATGTAGATATGGTAGAAGTCGGACTTTGGGCCAGTGGGATCGCAGCATTATGCTCATTTTTTTTTTTCTTGGAAATAGGAATTTGATTGCTTTCTCGGGTGAACGTATACTTAGTTTTAAAGAGGCTTTGATGTCGACAGCGCGGAATTCGTTTGCTTGTTTATGCAGTGGACGTTTCTTAAGGTAATTTAATGAAACTTGCTTTTCGGGCTAGTCTGTGTGAGTCGTTGAAACACTCGTTAGCGCAGAGCAAAAGACAGACATGACCGGACGGAACAGGCGCTACTTTTAATACTTCCTGCTCGGCTAGTTGACGCTAATCGCTTTAAGATGCACGGTGCCGCAGATGAAAACACAAAGAGGTCTCAATGAAAGAGCGCATGTCCCGTGAACTCTTCTTTGTCCCTTGTATTGCGCTAACGTGCTTCTTGCCGTTGACTGATGATCACATCTGCGGGTACGTGTCGGTGCACGGCCGACAACATGGGCCTGCTGTCTGCGGCTCGGCAGCATGACTTTCTTTGCATGTCATCCGGTCCACGCGCGGCTTCGGACTCACGCACACTAGGGCCAGGGTTAAGCTCAGTGTCTTCGAAAAATAAATAAATAAATACACGGAAACCTAACTGGATAACCTTTTGATTCTCCCTGCGGTCAGTGTGAAGTATTACAGGTTGGTGCCCGTCAGTGCAGCCGCCAGTAGGCCAGAGGACTTGGGTAGAGCTTATGGCTCAGGTGTAGCTGGTGCATCTTACAGATAAGGTGCGGCTGCCAGCGTACGGCACAGGTGCACCGAAGGCAGCTTACATGTCAGGCACCACTGGTGCAGGTTAGGGCTCCGGTGTGCCTGAGCAACAGTTGTACTGGCTGCACGTTGGGTATTTTCGGTGGCGACACGCCGCGGCGCCGACGCTATGTTTTTCCTGGGGACATTTTCCTCTTAGAAGCTTTCGCTTTAGGAAAAAAAAATTGCGAGGGCAATTGCTAAGGTAGTGGGCGACGTATGGGTCGTTAGGAGCCTGCCAGTGCACTCTCGCCCTAGACAGCCGCCTCTAGTCGTCACCGTAGGTGCTCGTCGTTGCCGTGTACGGAGCCCGCATCGGTTCAGCGGAAAGTTCCTGACCGTCAGGCGGCTCTCGCTCGCCGCGTCCCACCGCGGCGGTGTAACGTACACCTACGCCCACGCTGCTCGCGTTGCGCTATGCGCGGTTGCGTGCGAACGCGGAAACACGACTTTCTGGCGTAGCTGACACGGACGGGGACCATTGACGTCACTCGGATGACGTGCTTGGCAGCTTTCGTCGATCGATTTCTACAGCCAAGGACCCCCCCCCCCCTCCCCCCGGGCTTCCTGGAGCCAAGAAAAGCCGGCTTTGCGCGGGGGCGGCCAGCCGCCTGGCCCCGCTGCTGCTGTCGTCGCCACCTGTACACTTTAGGGCTCGCTGGACGGGCCTCGGCGGCCGAGTAGATTACGCGGCAAATAATGGCTACGCTGAGTAGGAGGAGAAGTTGCAGGGACCTTCACGTCATGCGACACACAGGCTTCACCGTCAGATCTCCGTTCCAGGGAAATCGGAAGATGCGACAGGAGGAAGTGTTCTCCCAGGGTTCAGTAGCGAGCTTAAATTTCACCGTTGGGTCACACGAGTGGTGATGATGGTAGGTACCGTTACCTTGTTGTGCGATGTCATTTGATGCGGACGACAAGCACGGTATGTCGGAGGGGCGTCGCTGTAAAACGTAAATGTGGCATGCGCGAAGGAAAGGCGCCGTAACTGCCTCCTCACTCACGGTGGACACCTGAACCGCGCCTTGAGGGACTAGGGGCGGCGGGCAAGGAGAGAAAGAGTCTCTGCAGCGCAGGGCTCTGGATTCATATCGGCCTGCTGGAGTTTAACGTGCACTGATATATTGGAAGTGGAACGACGGGAATATATACCTGCGTGATCGCGCTTTCCAGGCGGGTCTTGGACTCGTGGCGCTCCTACACGTGGTGGGAGGCGCTGGGGAACGGGACATGGGGCACCTGCGAGCTGGAATGTCGTATCCTGTATCCTTTTCGGACATGCAGCCTCATCTGGATAACAGTAAAGAGCACTGACGTCATCATAGGGGTACATTGCGTACACGGCCGCATAGTTAGGAGGCGAGTTATTCCTGTTTACCCTGGTGAAGCTTGCAAAAAGGAAGGTCGGGAAATAAAAGAAAGGAACATAGAAAGTAGCCTCGGTAGAGTACATGTGTTTCTGTGGGCATCCTGTTGGAATGCACTTGTGCGGTATTAGTACCCGACGTTTCTCGCTTGTATCTGCAGTTCTTTTTTTTTTCTCCTCCTGAAATTCTTTCTGGTCGTTTTTCCGGCGGGTAAATTCTTTTTCGCTCACTCTCTCTCCGATGTCGCGCCAGCTGAGCGTGTTCCGGCCTCGTGTCGTCGTAATGCACGCATTCCTCTCACGTCTCTCCTTCCTGTTTGTCTCGTCGCTCTGCCCTGCAGGAGATCTGCGTGCGTGAGCGTGTACGCGCCTGCAGCTGCCTGGTCTCGCTTCTTCTTTTGTTTTGTTTTCTTTCTCACCTCGCGTTTCCTTCTCCAGTTGTGTATGGTTTATCTCACCCTGCTGCGTCCCGGAGCCAAGTTCTTGCATGTGCGCCGGTTTCTCTCTCTCTCTCTGCCTTTTCTCACTCTCTGCATCACCCCCACCCCCGTTCGTTCCTTACGGCGCGGTTCAAGTGTCCAATGAAAATGCGAAACTTGCAGCTCCTTTTATTTCCTCATAAAACGCGCGCGCGCGCGTGTGTGTGTGTGTGTGTGTGTGTGTGTGTGTGTGTGTGTGTGTGTGTGTGTGTGTGTGTGTGTGTGTGTGTGTGTGTGTGTGTGTGTGTGTGTGTGTGAGAGAGAGAGAGAGAGAGAGAGAGAGAGAGAGAGAGAGAGAGAGAAAAAGAGAGAACAGACACAGGCTAGGAGAACAGGCTAGGCGAAGAGACAACAGACGATTTTATTTGGGATCGGATCGGTACCCATCCGATTTGCTTACGCGCAAAAAAATTGCTGCAGTCTCTGTATTTCTTTTAGCCTTCTTTGTTCTGCCTTGTACTGGTTCATTGTACAGAGCTTAAGCCCTCAAATTAAGAAGGTAAGACTTTTTTTTGCCGCTATATGTCTGGCGCGTCACCAGAAATTGAGACCGGGAATGCGCCGGGACAGCCAGACAGGCACGTGTGGCTATGTTCCCATATCGAGCTTGCCCTCCGACTTTCGCATGGCGCCAGGTTTGCTGTAAACGCTTTCTACTCTTATTCTTTTGTGTTATTTTGTTGGTTCCTTTTTTTTTTTCCTCTTTACGTTTTCCTGCCCTTGGAGGCTCGCCGCGTCGTATTTCACTCGCCCGCCGTAGAAGAACCGCGCTGCGACTGCCTTGTGTCTGCCGGAACAAAAACGTGCGCTTCTTCGCGCCTCAAGGAAGCATATAGAACGGGAAAGACCGAGATAGAATGAAAAGAAAGAAGAAAAAAAATCAGGCTCCGTGCTTGCTGCTTCTGGTGATCACGTGTCGAGAAAGAAGAAGAAGAGCGAAAGCAGGCTGGCGAAACATGGAACTCGTCCAACGAGGAACTGTTGGGTTTCTGGCGCACAGACAGCCCGCGCTCTGCACCCGCTGCTCCTTCCCCCTCCGCCAGCCCCCTCTTTCTCTAGGCCGTTCCCTTTAAGATGCAAAACACTGGGACGTTTTATTTTTTTCTTTCTCCACCGCTACCGATATCCGGTTGGCTCCTTCCCACCGCTGGACGGTACGGTATGGCTTTGGAAACAATTTGAGCCGTTCTCGGAGGCCCTAGCGAGGAGTGCGAGGCTTCTGGCCTCTGCTCGGGTTTTTTCCCAGGTTGCCGTCGTCCCCCTGCCACCGTGCATGCGTGTTCTGGCAGCGTCAGGGCGCCCTATATATATATATATAACAAAGGCGCGCGCCGAGCCGTCACGTGCAAGGGTTACGGCATGTTCTTGCTTCGCGTCCTGCTGGGCCGAAAAAAAAAAAAAAAACGAGAAATAGCGAGTGATACGGGCGTCGAAGCATCAGTATCCCGTTTTCGCCGCTAGCTGTGTGGGTTTCTCCACCTAGCGCGTTCGCTTGCATGCTGGGCGTCAGTTAACACTGCGAATATAGCTTCACTCGCATAATCGCTCTGATGGAACGCTAATCACCGACTGAGGCCTTTTTTTCTTTCGGGGAGGGGGGGTTAGTCACAGCATCGCGTCGGTAAAGCGGGCGCAGCGAAATCTGCCGGCTTGGCCTTGTCGAGGATTGTTCACACTTCGTAGCATATGAATAGAAATTCGTTGTGTAGTGAACTTAATAATCTATTTGGGATCTAGAGTCAACACAAATAATGAACTGGTAGTTTCTAGGCTGGTCGGGTCTTCGTCTCCCTATCAAGCAGTCATAGCTCATATTGCATATTTACGGAAGAACCTAATTAAAGCGATAAGAACAAAAAAAATTCATTTCGCCTCGAAATACAAATTTTGGACTCGTTTAAGCGGTGGTTTCTTCCCAGGAATTGTGCAGGATATTGGGTATCATCTCGGGGCTGGAGAAGTATGCAAACCTTATTTTGTGGGGGGGAAAAAAAGAGGAGGAAGACCGCACATTTCACCTTGACGCCATTGCATCGCGACCCGATTTTTAAATACCCGACATATATAGGTTTGGAGGCGTGGGTGTTAGCGTTGCCGAGTCGTGTCGGCAATCGCCTCGCCCTATAGCTTCCCCGTTCCTTTGTCGGAGCACGAAGGGTGTGTTCTTGGCAGTCTCCGAAGAGCGCTTTCAGAGACGTTTCCGCGCTGGCGGTTTCGCCACGCAGTCTCCACCTCGTGCAACATGGTGGTGAAGCACGTCCGTCAGTCTGGCCCAACCCCGAAATGCTGAAATGTACCTTGGCTGGCGACTTGCTCTGTTCTCAAGACAGCTTCGTCGTGTGTCATAAATCTTACGCGACTTGAAAGGAGACTTGCGCCGTGACTTGACCGAAGGCGGCCAAGTTTCAAGTCGCTGACTTCGTGTCTCGTCATGCGGAGGAGGGAGTACGTGGGGCCATGCCTGCGACGATTTCACCCGGCACTCTCACAGCAGGCGCAGGCGGCATAGAATCGTGGTGTAAAACATGTCTTGACCGAGCCTAAGCAAGAGGAGTGTTGTGGGACTTTCAGCTCGGGTGTTGTGTGAAGTTTTATAAGCCACTCCGGCCTGTGCGCCGCCATATTGCTCGCTGGACTGCCTCCGGCAACATCAATTCATCGTGCTTGTGGCAGGAGCGCATAGCGGATTAGCGAACAGTAACGCGACGCCCAGGGAACGTTTGGTGGCGCGCTAGCTGCAAAAAGAAAAGAAAAGCAATCCAAGGAGCAATATGGCGGCGGATGGGTTGGAATGGTTTATAGGCTACTAAATAGCTGCCTGGGTCCCTGTCGAATTCCACGCTCGACGGAAGCAGCTTATTTTGGGAAACACACGCAAGTATAAAAAAAATAGTGGCTCTGGGTATACGAGTTTTCGAGCAAAATATGTGCCCACCTTAGAGTATACTTTCGTGAATAGAATATTGTGTACGTGCATGTCAGTGCACACCTTTCGCCTATAGGTCTATATTTATGCTAAGCAGTCGCTTACTTAGTTAAACGTACGACTGCGACCGCGTTTTTTTTTTTCTCTGACTAAGTGTCGACGGTGACTGTACCCGCTAATTTTTTTTGTTCTGTTTCTGTTGCGCAGTGAGCCGCCTCCACTGCGAGAGCGAGTCCTTCAAGATGGACCTCATCCTCGACGTGCACACCATGCTGTACCCTGTGGACCTGGGTGAGTCTCTTTGCTAACTCTTGGAACATATACGGCGCCGAACTCCCAGACCTAGGTCGTTAAACGTCGCTGGCGTTTGTCTCTACAGTCGAGCCAGAGCATACCGAATCCGGATATTGCGAATTATAGGATATATCGAACACACAGGTTATCCCCTCGGGAATCGTGCGTAAAAGTATAGGAAGTTCGCGCAGTATATCGAACTCCAATTTCATCGGTTATTCGGTATATCCAGGGCCGCGTAGCGCCCCTGTAAGTGGCGCTTTTCCTAGCGGCGATCTTTGATCGCTTTTCGCGTGCGGAGCATCCTTTGGCACCTGCTGGCAGCGCTATAGCGCTGCAAAACGCGTGCCGAGGCCTACGTGGGGTGTGTTTGACTGCGGCCTGTGGTCCCTTGTACTGCCATGCGGTGAAGCCAACCTATCTAAGAGCCTAGCCAGGGCCCTCGTGTGGCGTGCTTCGCGGCCGAAAGCGCTGCGGGAACTAACTGTACCTTAATTTTGTTGTGATATTTTTTTTTATTTATAGGGTAATGGTAACAGGATTAGGCATTAAAGGCAGTTGCGAGTTCCCAAGTGCCGTCATCTGGATGTGGCTTCAATACGAAGGAGCGAGCTGTGCGCTGCCGGCACTCCGGCGGGCGGCGAGTCGCTGCGAGATGCAGGCCACTAGAGTTGGGAGCAATGTATTCTTGCTTCATTTGAGGCTTGCAGCTCTCGTCACCCGAAAGCCATGCAGCTAGCTGCAGGTAGCATCAGTGCTTTACATTGTTGCAAGCGCTGAGCCTTCACTAACGGAATTAGCGCAAAAGCAATCGGTTCGGGAATTAAAGGGACCCTAATAGTGCTGGAAAGATACCCGTATGTACTGTACGAGACAGAATTTTCCTTTGCATCCACGCCTCGTCTTGTCATTTTGCGTGTGCTCGTCCGAGACATGCCTTCACTGACCTAAGTGTCGCATCAAATGAGAAGCGGTTGATGTTTTTCGCGGTGTGGGGATGTACTGGCGTGCATTCATTTTTCTTCCTCGCGCCCCCAGGCGTCCAGATAACGTCACGAGAAGGGCAGCACGGTTGTTCCTTTCGGCCACTAGATGTCGCAAGCATGCGTGTCACTGTGAACTTTGCTGGGTTACATAGGCGGTCCCGAGCTTGGAGTTTTCGCTCTTGCATTTCCCCCCTTTTCCTCGCTCCATGGCGTTTACGTGTCTCTCTCTCCCTTTCTTTTTGCCAAGAAGAGAGGAATTGCGTGGCGGTGACGGAGAGGGCGCGCAAACATTCATAAGCGCTCGTGAAAGGAGCCGTGCCGCGGTGGCACACGGGTGTAATTACATAGCGAGGCTGTTTCGTGCATGCCGCGTCGTTTTTCGCGTTTAGTCACGCTCACAGCGTGAACGTGCCGCCAATGGTGGCACAGTCGGATTCCGCTGGCGTCTATTCGTACTTGAACGTGCCCTGCGTAGTCGTGGCTGGTATCCTTTCCTCGCGTAGCGGCCAGTTGTGGCTTCGTGTCAGGGCTGTCTTGCCTCTCTTGCCGGCTCTTCGCAAATCGCAGTTCACCCCACGCCAGGCATCGCTGTTCCCGGGGGTCGCTAAAGTGTAAAAGGGCGGCGGTGAAAACTTTAATGGACACAGGGGAGTTTAGGACACGCAGGTCCTTGGCGCTGTCAGTCACGTACTGACTATTTTTCGTAAAAGTGATTGGCTTGAGAGCACCGAGGACCCAACTAGCCCCCTCTGAAGTTTGTTTTTTTTTTCTGATTTGGAGCGCAGTTTTTTTGGCAGGGTGCAAGAACCCGTCAATTCCTGGGTGAAGCGTCATCATCATCGGTCCTACTGCGTTCACCGCAGGTGTATCCTTTTGTTCTCACAAGCACCAGTCTTTCCGCACTCTTGAATGCAGGCTTCGCATCGGGCACGAGGCGATGTGCCATTTTCTTTTCCGAGAAGTTTCCCCGACGGCGTTCGTTCGTGTGGGTTGCTCATCGAAACCCTGCGAAAGCGAAATGCCTGCCTGGTCAAGTGCAGTGTCTGGTTGGTTGCCACCATTTCCTCAAATAAGTTGCTATAAGCTTTGGAGGATATTTGCAGCATTCCATTCCGTCTAGTTGCTATAAGACATTGTCATATCCGATTTAGATCCTATTAACGACCACTGGGGCGCCACTGCGCGTTGACTAACTACCTCGCGCCGTGCGGCCGCCTTATCTTGGACGCGGTCAGGGTTAATTTGAGCATCCGAAGCGAGGGGCTGTGTTGCGATTGGTTGTCTTTTAAGTACTTATATTTTCGCATCCGGGCCTGCCCTGCGTCAGGTGTTGTTCTGCGATACGTGACAGCTCGCCCTCGTCTTCTAATAGTGACGATGACAAGTCATGCCTCCCCGTTGTCTTGATCCCGTTTTGGTATTCATTGTTTTATTGGTTTCTCGTTTAGTTTTATTTATGTTTTGCGTGCAGAAATCATACTTCTCTGCAAACTAACAGCGTTTCGCATTTCGTTTGTTAGGTACCATTTGTTCGCTACCCTGTGAAACGAGTGTACGCTTCTGGTACACTCGCCGTGCTGCACACAAGAGCCACACATCCTGCCTCTTGTGGGTTTTCCTTGCCTTCACAAATTGCTCAGGCACAGTCATGAACAAGTCAGTGTGAAATGGCGCTACAATCAACAACTACCGGTGGCGCCGTGCAGCTGTGAGAGCATAAATCAATAGGGAAACGCTGGCATGAGACTCCACCTGTGCTGCACGTAACGATTTTTAACCGAATCTACGTTTTTCCAATCAGTGGCGTTGTGACCCACTCTGTGTGGGCAACCATCGTGTAGCTTTTACCATGCATTCCTTACCCGTGGGACTGTTGGAAGTCATGTTGATGGCTCAAGCATTTGTTTTGAAATCAAAATTTGGTGCGTATAATTGAATTGTGTATGAATCTGCATTGAACTCTTGGCTATGTGTGGAAATGCCAACGAAAGTAACGTGTTATAGTAGCATACAACTTAAAAAACAGCAGTTGTTAACACTGGGCCACGGTCCACGGCGTACTGTATTACTCCGCCACCGAGTCACTAAAGTAAACGAAATCAGCTTTTTAATGTCTGGCTTATTAAACGAGCCAGGTATCAAAATTTTAGAGCTTATAACCTTTTTCTCGTAGTTAGCTTCTTGTTTAGGTGACAAGAGGTTTTAAAAACGGACTATTTTTTTTTTGTCATGGAGAAATTCTGTGCGCCGGTCCTGAATGTGGGCGGAGCTATAGGAAAGCTTTAAGAGATGAAATACAAGGAAAAGAGGGGAGGGTGTGATAGAATAAGAGCACGCTAACAGCAGAATACACTCACAGCTGCGAGGTAATAAAATACAGATGTCCTGAAAACTTGCTGACATCAGCTGATTTGCAAATGAGGTCAGTGTGGTAAACGCTCGTGTAAATCTTGGCGCAGAGTGTCTTATTTGCTTAGGGTTTCTCGATTTTTTTTTTCGCTGCTGCTTCTTTGGCTGGCACGTCCACGTGTGGATCGCACCCGATTCTGTACAAGATGCCTGCCCTGAATGTGAAATCTTGCGATGCCGCGTTACAGCGCGCTGTTCTCACTTGTTTCGCGTCTTCATAGTATAGCGCTTTAATCGATACCTGTTTTCGTGATGATTGGTTATTAGGGAATGAAAACCGCTGTAACTTGTCTCGCTTCTTGTTTTTGGCGGACACCTCAATCGCGCCGTAAGGGAAGGGTGGGAGTGAAAGAAGGAAAGATGTGCCGTAGTGGAAGGCTCCGGAATGTGTTTCGACGACCTGGTGATATTTAACCTGCACTGACATCGCACAGCACACAGACGCCTTTTGCGGTTCGCCTCCATCGAAACGCTGCCGGGCTCGAACCGTGTACTCCGGCTCAGTAGGCGAGCTTCCTAACCTCTGAGCCACCACGGCAGGTTACCTGCGTTCGTCCTTTATTAATGCCGAAATACGTTCGAGGGCTTGCTCTCCAGGTTTTCGCGGCAGGCGCACTGTAGAGGTCACCTGAAAAACAATAAAGACCATATTGTCATCAGTGAACACTGTTTCCATGGCCGCGTGTAGTGTAGGCTGGCATGTGTAGTGTAGTAGTGTTGGCGATCCATGTTATCCAGGTGAAGCTTGGAAGTAGAGGAAGAATTCGTAGACGAAAAAGATAGCCGCAGTATAAAATGTCAATCAGTGAGCAATGTATTTTTAGCAGCCAGCCTTTCTTTCGTGTAATCTGCATTTCTTTTCTTTACGTGAGTGTTGTTCACTTTCGCCTCTTTCCCAAGCCGCAGCATTAGAAATGACGCATTTTGAGTCATTATTCTCTCCGCCCATTGTTCCACTCTCGCGGATGGTTTCCCCGCGTAACTCACGCGCGCGCCTGCTCGTCTTCCGCGTCGAAACGGGTTTTCGGACGTGTCGTCGTTGGCGGCAGCCGGGAGGGGAAAAACAACGGCAAAAAATAAGAGAGAGATACTGCGGCTCTTTTTCCTTAGGCGGAAATTCCGCCGTCCTTTTCCCATTCTTTTCGTTTACACGCGGTAGTCTTCTCTCTCGCTTTTTTTTTTCTTCTCTGGTCTCGTAGCTCGCTTCGTCGGGTACGCACGCACATGGCCGTTTTCTCCGTCGCTCTGTCCTTCGCTTCTCTCTCTTTCTGGACATGCGGTGATCATGAGCCCCGTCACGCTGCACTGGCGTCGCCCTACGGGATTACGCAATAAAATGGGCTTACCGTCACGTGATACTGCCCCGCTACCCCCGAGAGCGGCTTTGCTCTTCGTGCGCAAGTGGGATGCGTGCAGCTATGGCAGCTCTAGTTTGCGTTCGGGTTACAAGGAAACGGAAACACGAGCGCTTCGCACCTTGCCATGCTTCGGCACCAGCACTAGTACCTGGCATTAGGGTTCCTCTCGTTATCTGTAGCTCTGTTAGGTTCTGTGTTTAATCGTACGGGAGAAATTCCCACTGGTCGTTTAAACCTAGTGTTGCGTTACTTCTCGCCTGACTTCTGCGTAATTTCTCGCATGTAGCCGTTCTGTAACTAGGGCTAGTTGCTAGATGATGCCAGATATCTGCTAGATTATACGCTATATGAGATTCTTTACTATGACCTATAACTTGCAGGTACACCGTGTAGGTATTTCTTTGCCTGTGTTTTCGAACGTAACAGACGTAGGCACCGCTGATAAGCTCCGGTTCACCTGTTACCGCAGATGCTGTAGAGCACCCCTGTTCTGCACTTTTGATGTTCCGGCCACAAATGACGCGGTAGTTTGTATGCCTCCAAAATGTCGGACGAAACAGCGTCGCTTATTTTCTGAAACGTGGCCAGAGCGGGGATTTTCGTGGGCGTTGCGATGAGAGGGCTGCGGACGCACGGCGGTAGGCGCTCCTGGCTGCGGCATCGAATGGCGGGCACGTGTCCTTTGCGCCATCGCCCGCGGAAAGCGCCTGATCTGCGCGGTTACGCAACCTTGATGCCTGCGAATCTTCCAGAGAACGGAGCGAAAGTGGAGGAAGGCGAAGGGCATTGTGGACTGGAGGAAGGAAAGCTACCCTCCCTTGTTTTCTCTATCCTCCTCTCAGGTTGTTGTGAGAAGGCATGGGAGGGAGAAGGAGAAGGTAGGTGAAGGGCGATTGGGAAGACCTCTGCCGGCTGGCGCCATAGTTTCGCGCCGCGCTTTGTCCCTGTGCCTCTAGGTGGCGCCACTTCACGTTCCGCTGTGCGAAAGGCGTTGGTTGCTAGGCTCGGGTCCAGCTGGGCCCAGCCTCGGCAACAGTCGTTAGGCGCCGCGTTTGCTCTCAAGCCTGTGCGGCTGTGTGCGGTCCGTAGCGTGGCGAGTCATGTTCGCCTCAATCCTTTAGCTTGACACGCTACCATTGTAGTATGCCCGGGAAGGGCGGCCGAGCGTATTACTATATAGGTTTTCATGGCCGGCTTTAGTGTCGATATAACTCGATAGACCAAAACGCTAATGTGACCACGCCTCCGGTCGCCGATTACTGCTCTCCGTAAGCATTGTACATTGGCATATGCCTCTGTTGCGCCGCAGAGATGTGTCGGGTACTATCGTGTAACGCTGCTGGAAGCGTCCTGCGTGAGGTCTATGCGCACCGTTTCCGGGTGCGGAAATCCCAGGTGTCCTGCGCAGTGGAGAAGTAATCGAGCTAAACGACAGATATCGTTCAGTGCGGGGAAAGTTGTTGCATTGAGCTTCTTCGAATATCGCGGGGCTTCGAGTCAGACGTGACTTCACTACTGGTGCAGTGGAAACGCCAGTCGACACGGACGGCAGGGCTTAAGAAGCATGGGCGGCACGGCTGTACTGAATCGACTGAATGCGGCGGCGCTCGCATCCAGTCCGGCCGTGACGTGGGTCGCGAGACATCAAGCGCGCGGCGTCGTGTGGCGGGGCGATGCAGTTTGAAGGTGGACTCTCTGCAGTGTACTTGTATACTAACCTCTAGTACACTGCAGTTTAGGATGAGGTGCCGGGGTCCACGCGCGCCTCGCACGCGCTTTTTGAACAGCGACTCACTTGTGCTGTGAACTTGCGCATTGCCTAAACTTAATCGCGAGAGCTGGAACAAGTTTGCACTAGAATGCGGCTTCTGCCGTGGCATTTTGTGTAGCTGTTTATTTGGATGTTTAGAGTTCTCGATGTTTCTTTTTATGGTGTTACCAGCTGTATTTTTGTATTTGGGGAGAGGGGGGGGGTGTCATACAAAAACGTCCAATGTAACGTACTGACGCCCAGTGCAAGAAGCCTATCTGAAGTGGAATAAAAGAGAGCGCAACTGTGCTCGACCCTGGCTATAGGGGGACTTAGCCCCGACCGCCGCGCGAGAATCCCTTTTCCGCGTCCGGGTCTTCTGAGTCATTATATAGCAGAGTTGGCTGGTGAATACGAGCTGCACGTCTTTAGCAAAAAAGAACAAGATATAGCTAGGACAAAGCGCACAAGAACTCGAACGCGGTCTGACGTTCGTGCACATTATCGACGTCAGCGCATAAAGGAAAAAAAGGCCTTATTCCATTGAAGCAAATACTCTTACTTTGGAAACGGCCGTTGTCCTTCCCGTGGATTAGTAAAGGGTCAGCATCTTCTCTCTCATGGACTATAGACGTTGACGTCTGTGGCAATTCACTACCGCTTGCGGTGCGTCTGCTTGTGTTCTGGTGTAAGTAAGAACACCCGTTAGCTGTGGTATCATATTTTTATGTGTTTTTACCGGTGTTGCACAGACACCCTCTGTAAGTGCAGGGTAACCGGCAGTGATAAGCACTTATCGACTTTAAAAAAGCATGGATAGCGCTGCTGCAACGTGGTCGGGTCGGCGGTTCTTAGCTAATTGGCACGTTCCCCGCCAGATGTCGCGAGCTGCTGCAAGTTCTGCTGCTTTAAGAAGGCGGATTCGATGGAAATAGCGTCGTATATTTTCGCACAAGTCTATATCGCCGTCATATTTAATCATTTCCATTTTCCGTTTGCATATTTTCCATTCAGCTGTGCCGCGCTAACTTCCACGACGACAGAATGGCGCGACTGTCTCATGCAGAGATGTGAAGAACAGCTCAGCGGCGAGTTGCTTGTTTTGTCTTGTTGGTCGAGTTCAGCTGGGGAAAAAAAAAGAACTGTCGAAAGTGAACAAAATTTTGTTCGCCCCCGCGAATCGAACTGAGCTGTGGCCGCGACGCATTCCGTTTTAGGCCTGGGTGCGCGCGCCCTCGCTTCGAAGGCCACTTCCGCGGTTGTTGAGATACCCTTGAATTTTGCCCCGCGATCGTGCATCGACAGCCGGTGTGGCGTTCCGCGAATCTCTCGCAAAACCGCTGGAGTTGAGATCATTGCTCAGGAGCGAACCGGTAATATGTACGGCAGTTTTTTTTTTTTTCAAAGCGCTTATGTAGAGTTTGTGCATTACAGATTGTCGCCAAAGGTTATAACTTTCGAGATTTTTTTTTGTTCATTATTACTGGTATTAGGCGCTAGATGAGCCTTTAGTGTTCAGGGCAGTCCTGGAATTTCCTCTTTAGTCTGATAAGTGTGTACGATTTTGTGGCCGTAGTTATGCGTCGTGTAGTGAGAAGACATCGTGCTTGCCCCCTTGGTGACTGTGGCACTCCGCCATAGCCCGCCACAGCGGACGTGCGCGCAGCGCAAAGGTTGACGAACTAAGGGCGGACTTAACCCTCTTTGATGACGCACAATCGCACCTGCGTTGATGAGTGACAGAGTACAGGGTGAAATGTAGCGCCATCTATCGAAGCGTGAAACAATCACACGCGAATGCAACACCGTATGGGCCGTAGAGGCCGAGCGTCGAGGCCGCGCGTTCGATTCCCGATCTCGGTAGCCGCACTTCGATGGAGGCTAAACCTAAAGAAAATTGTGTGCTGAGATTTCAGTGCGCGGTGAAATACCTCGCATTCTTGAAATTAATAATCCAGAGTCCTTTACATCGACGTGGCTCATGCATAACCCAGGCGTAGCTTTGGTGCGCCAAGACCCACTGAATCTATTGTTAATATCAGTAACTATACGGATGTGATCCACTAGTACTAATTTAGTACTTGAGGCAGGGATAGCTTTTTTGGTGGCTCTTGATTTGTGTGGGGAATCCGACTTGAGCGCTGCATTTTTTTTTTTTTGGAGGCGAAAAAATTGGCCTTTTCATTGTTTTCTCATTGAATATTTCTCGTATGGGGGGTGTTTGTACGGCTGCCCTCCGCCTAAGTCCGGTCGTGACTTGACTTGAGGTCGGCGTTCTTCGTTTTTTACGGAGCGACTGAAACTTTTTAAATTTTCGGGGAAATGGCGCAGCGCCAAATTTTCGGGGGAAATGGCGCAGCACCATCGTATCAACCTCGCCAACCACATTATCGTATAGAGGCTTCTGCGCTGGCAACCTTTGTGTTTCATTGTGCCCTGAAGCTTTCCCTAAAGGTTGGGAATGTTGTTTTGCTAACACTACGGGCACTCCCTCACGCTGCTAGGACGTGTGGGGTATACTATGTATTTCTTCATCAATCTACGCTCGAGATCGTGCGGTAGCTTTCGCTGCATCCTTTCTTTAACGGAGTCGTGTGTTTCGTCGTGCTGTATTTTTGTGCTAGTCGCAACGGGCTTTCTCAAATGTTCTCCGTGCTTCCCTGAAGCTAACCATTATCGCCACCAGCGCCCATTGCAACTGTGCGACGTGAAAACAGTGCAGAAAAAAAAAAAGATTTCCTGTTTTGCACCGAGCACTTCTGCGAGTTAAGGGGCCATCTTTTTGTCTCAGAAGAGGCTAGTGTTATTTTTTTTCCTCATTTTTTTTTAGACCATGTCTCGCCACGAGCGTCTGCTCTTTGGACGCCTGCAGTTTGCGGAGCCCCAGTTAACAGCCTTTCATTGGTGTACGGGCTGTGGCAGGCTTCAGAAGCTCGCGTATACTGCATGCGCCGGCGCGAAGGCCGGAGTCTTGCGCTCTGCTGTTTGTACGCTTTATTTTTCCTCTCCTCGGGCCAGCCGCGTCACTATATTCGCGCGCCTCCATTCCGGATGCTGTACTTTGTACTTTTTTACATTCCACATTTTCTGCCAAACTTTTGTCACTGTGCGC
The DNA here is from genome assembly GCF_052857255.1 of Amblyomma americanum. Taxonomy (NCBI): domain Eukaryota; kingdom Metazoa; phylum Arthropoda; class Arachnida; order Ixodida; family Ixodidae; genus Amblyomma; species Amblyomma americanum. The sequence goes on from NC_135502.1 coordinate 53,019,948, forward strand.
GCATATATGGATTCTCGTCGATGGTCTGCGGGGTGTGACGTAGCATCCCCCCCCCCCCCACACACACACACACACCACCACTTTTTTCATTTTATATTTAGCTGTAGATAATTATTTGCTTTTGAGGGATTCTTGTGGCATAAAGCTTTCTCGCGTGATTAAGAGAACAGCAGCAAATTCCCCTCGTGTCACTCTCTGACGTTTGCCCGTATTGAGATTACACACGCTTAGAACTAGCGGTGCCTACGTTAGCTCTGCGGCCTGCACGAATGCTGACTGGACGGGGCAATGGAGAGGGTTCAGCGATGGGCGCCTACGGTGGTACGCACTTTCAAATTGATGTTACAGTTTCTGCACACTGGTGGCGCGTCCAGAAGACTAGGGAATGGAAAAAGGGGCTCATTTATTTTATGGCATAAATGACGGAAGCCAGCAGTCACCGAAACCGAGGAGCATAGGGTATGTCTTCTTTTTGTATTTTTTAATCGATGGGAGATTAGCAGCCGTATCCGGATTTTCTGGGTAATGGGGCCTTTAACGCTGTCGCGTTAAAACTTACACCTCCTTGGTTGCAAACAGACTCTGAGACAGTTCCGAAGTGAGCATATACTGTCACAAACTTAAAATATTGCAGGAATTAAGCGAGCATTCTCACTGCTATTGCCGTGAAGAACGGCGGCATGCTTCCCACAATTAAGAGTTCCTTTATCTGAGATCATTGTTCTCCGAGCGGTAATTACAGTGAGTCGAAGTGACGCGGCGGCGAAAAAACCCTCCGCCCCCGTCCGCGTGCATTCGATTGCCGTGTCCAATCGCTTCCTGAGCGGCAAGCACAGCTCGCGGCTCCCGCTTTTCGATAATTGCCCTTTGGTGGCAGGGGGCGCGTCGGATCCTTTGTCTCCGTCCATCACGCGCCGATCACATGCCTCTGCAGCCACGTCAAGCGGGGAGAGGGAAAACGAGAGCATACGGGTGCGGTAGGAGTGCACTTCCGGGTCCATAGCGCACACGTCACTGCGATCGCGTTGTTAGTATGCCCCCGCCGAAGCAGATTCACGCGGTGTAGTTATAGCGGAAGCTTGGCTTTGCGGTTTTTTTCGCTAACTTCACAGGGGGCTGGAAGCATGAGCTTGGCATGTGTTCTTTGAGCACTGCACTGCTCTGGCTTTTTGCGAATCCTCTGCTTGAATCGGTTCCAGCGCGAGGCTGTGTAGTATAATGTACAGTGTTTGTCAAAAATATACAGCCCAATAGGTTTGCTTCCAAGCCATGTATCGGACTCTTAAGCACATCTGACAGTATTAAGCTTGGGAGGGTATATGACTTAAGTTCCTCCCGCCTTCGTAAGATTAGAGTACCTGAGTATGCAAGAGAAGCCGCGCTGTAGGGCTCAGAAGCGGACTCCTTGGGCTGTATACTTTTGACAAAGACTGTACATCTTAAAATATATACCGGGTGGCGCAGCTAACTAGAGCCAAGGGTTAAAAAATAAATTATTAGAGGCAGGCGAGTGAAACCGGTTGCATATCGGTGACAGCCACCTTGCGCACCACAGGTAATTTTTTGTATCGAAAGTAATCAATAGTTTAAGTTTAATTTTCTAAATCAACAGTACTTGACTTTATACAACAAATTGTGTTTGAAGTGTTGTCGAGCACCTTCAGAAACCCCCATTCCATCATTTACCACAAGGAAATCCTCACGTGCGTCTTTTTTTCCCAGCTCCAAAGAAAGCCCGCGAAATACAAAATAAGCCACGTGACTAACGCACTTCCGCGCCACGATCGTGCTGCTCTCAAGCGTGGTTTGAGCAAACTAAATTGCCTGCAGCCTTGACTCGACGGGCCCGCAGCAGCGGCAGGCCGATATGTTGGCGGTGGTTTCTCGTCTGTGTCAGCCAGTGGCACGCATGACGGTGCGAGTTGCCGCTGCCAACATATCGGCCCGGTGGAATTTATTTTTGTAGATATGAGGCACTACTTCCTCGCAGCAGTTTTTGTGGGTCTTTTCGACATTGGCCTCCTCCCTGAACTTCTGATTCATTTCAGACATTAGGAAGTTCTAGAATTGTGTGACCCTATACTAAAGCTCACTATTAGTCAATATCAACCCACATTTTTTATTCCAGCAATCATTCAAGCCATTTCGTTTGTAGCTTTTAAACGTTTGGTTTCAGACCCTAATATATCTTCGCCATGGCTAACTACATCGCGTCGTATCGCCATCTCGTATCGGACATATTGTGACGTCCGTTGCAGGCGGCCGATAACTTAGCGACTGCTTCTGCTACAACTACTGTCGTGGCTGGCGCCGGAGTGTTGGTTTATTTCCCGTGGCACCGTCTCAGCTCCAAAGCTGTAGATGTTGAGAAGGACAGTTTCCTCCACTTTCTGGAGCTACGGTGTTATGCCGTCAGTGCTGCACCATAATGCGAGTGCCTCAAAGCAGCCCCGACATCCGCTTGCGTGACGCGCTTTGTGTTCCCCGTGCTTTTTAAGTGACTGCTAGCACCTTGTTCTGTGCAGCTGACGTCAGCATTTTTGTAGTCGACAATCTCAGCCTTATGCCTTATCCCTTTCTGTATGTTCTTGTGCGTTCCGACCTGAGGTTCGCGCTGCCGTTGGTCGATTGGGACTGCTTCGTATTGCACGCGGCTGACTGCGTTTCGCAAAGCAATGCCGGGACGACCCGTTTGGTTGCAGTTGCTCCCGTGCGCCTGTGATTCGTCGTCGACCTCGCGGCATTACCGACGGCTTGCCACTCTACGCTGCAAAAGATGCTTCCGACTGTCGCCCGCTGTGTGCATTTTAACTGCGCCGTAGCTGTCGCTTAATTTCGCGTTACAATGCAGTGACCGCGGCTGCGTCTTTTACGGCGAGAGCCGTTAATGGTGACCCACCCTGAGCGGTCGTGTGACTGAAGCCCGTCGAACTCTTCCTTGGCTTGGCTCGGCGCCAAGCCAAGAGTGAGAGAAGAATAGAACGAATAAGAAGACAAAGAAAAGAGAAAGAAGGGGAGGTGAAGGGGGAAAATGGAGGGACGCCGTAGTGGACAGACAAATGGAAAGAGGGGACGAAATGGTGGGGCACGACTTCTTCCCGCCCAGTATTCTGAGCCGTAGCCTAGTTCAGGCAGTTTTTTTTTTCTGTGTATTTCAGAACCTCAGATAACTGGACATAGTCACAACAGTAGGCGGGATTAGCTCTTCCATGCGGCGCCTACCAAAGTCACGTTGCGGTTAAAGGAACCGCTATAACCAAGAGGAACCGCAGGGGACAATTCATGCGCGTACAAGGCCGGCCTAATATAACGATTCCATTCTAATTTTCTTTTTTTATCGCCTTTTGTGATTGGCTCAAACGAGAGGCGCACAAGCCAACAGCTCCGCCCAGATTACGCCTAATAACTTGCAGTCGTTCCCTAAGCCTTCCACATAGCGGCCTCTGTGGTCTTCGTTCGTAAATGATGAGCCGGCTTCAGCTGTGTGTTGCGCGTCCCCTTATAATGCCGGGAGAACAAATCTTGAAAACGGAGCACATAACAGCCGTAGTTCGTATGTATTATGAGGCAGAATATGTTCGCGTTGGCTCCCTTGACGACGCCAGGTGCGCCTGTGAAGAAGCAACATTTTTATCCGTTACTTTATCTTCGAGTTGCTCCTGACCAGCGACGCCATTTTTTTAGGGCCACTTGCAATGACGGAAAGGCGGCTTAATTAAATATATAAGACTTCTGTCGCGAGTGACGTTCTCGCACACCTATACTCCGATTCAAACATCATTTACAACGCTGTCAAAGCTAGCGCTCTTGTTGGCGCTGCCTGCATCCGCGACCAAAAAGTAGTGCGTTATTAGGGGTGAGCGAAATATAGTAACTGTTTTGCCTGTACGCTTACTACATGACACATTGGTCATGATCTTGATTAAATGCACTGTTATTGCTGATAATACGTTGTCGCTTTCTTGTGTCATATACCACTCGAGCACAGAACAAGCGCGGAGTAACACGCCTCCCGTTATTTTCCCGTCCGGACTGCTTCCGTACTTTTCACAGCGTTGCACCTGATGTATGGAACGGAGTATAGGCGCGGAGTACAGTTCAGGAATCATTCTTTTCTTTTCTCTCTTCTGTTGCATTTGAGTGTGCGGTTGCAATGACGCTCTCGAGTGACGTTGCATGCAAGAGGCAGGGAAAGTGAAAGTGTGCGGTGCGTGCCCGGAAAGGGCGGCCGCACTTGGGACCGCACGTCGCACTCCGGCGCAGGCATCGCCGTTCGGCCGAACGCGAAAGACGTGCTTGCACGGGCGATAGCGACCGTTAGTGGTTTCGATTAGATTGCATTGTCTTTCCGGACGGCTTTGATAACGGGCCGGAGCAAAAGGCGCTGATTGCGGACTGACTGGGCGCTGGTGCTGGAGGTGTGGGCGGTTTTGGGGGGTGGTAGTGGTCGCTGGTTGAGCAAGCTTTGGGTGACGTAGCGCGCTGTACATTCCCGCGCTCGCGTTTTTCTTTTTTTTTTTGGGGGGGGGGGGGGCGGGGGCGTTTTTACGTCCCCCCCTCCCCGCCCCTTCCTCCACAACCTCCCGTCCCCGATCCGGCTGTCCCTATCTGCCTCCTCCGACTGTGTTTGCTTCCGTTTTGATTTTGGTTTCCCCGGTGTCTTCCTACCCCCTCGCTTTCTGGCAACAAAATTTCTATAGTGTAGACTGCGTCGATGATAAGGCGCTTCAATTTGAGCTGACGTCGCTGCACCGGCTGGATCGCAGTATACGCCTACGCGCGTGGCATTACAAGAAGCAATTTTTTTTTAAATTTCCGTTCTTCTCGAATAATTCCGAAGGGAGTCCTTGCAATATCCTGCGGCTACCGCGTTGGGGTGGGCGGATACGTGTCCACACGACGAAGCAGTCAAACATATTTCGCGCCGACATTGGGCGCCCGCCTTGGTGGCAGACCCGAGTAGCTGTACTCAACGTGCATTAGCTGTGCACACGGTCGCACTGTCCCCCGAGGCATACCGCGCCTTGAGCCGACTGACCTGGCCGAATAAGGAAGGGCGGTGCGTGTCCGAGCTCTTGTCTATTCTGTGTGCAGCTTATTCTTGGTGGCCTGCGGCCGGTGCCGTACAGTCGCTGAAGATGTTGCACATTTGGGCCAAATGACCGCAGTGTACAGGGTAGGGAAAGAGATGGGGGTTCTCTGGCCGCTTTGGGCATAACAGGCGATTTACTGCACGGCAAAAAAGAAAGGATGACGCGAAGGGCAGAACTTGGTCGCTGCTGCAGGCTGACCTCGCGGCCCCGTATCGTCGCGCCGTTCTTCGCACTTTCTTCCCCGGTCTTGAGTGCAGTGTTCTTGACAGGCGGCAAGGCTGCGGCGGACTCCTGATCGAGCAGGGTGTTCGTCACTGTTGGGAAAGAAAGCGAACGCCCGTTATCGCTCGGCATTGCACGCTGTGCTCGCCCTTGTTCTTCGATGCTCGAGACAATGCCAGCCCGTTCTCGGAAATATCTCGCATCGATTACGAGCATTCGGGGCCGACGCGGCACGCGGAGATTGCGACAGCGCTGCGCTGGCAGCGAGCCGTCGGGAGTGTGTGTGCGTGTGTGTGTGCGTGTGTGTGCGTGCGTGCGTGTGTGTGTAGCCTTGCATACTCGTGCCTATCTTTCCTTTTCCCCCGCATAGCAATGCTTCCTGCGTCCGTTGGCGTCACGGATACGCGGTGTGAAAGGGGGTTAAGGGAGCTAGAGCTGAAGGGGTATTCTTTTTGCTTGTAGCAAATGAGCCAGCTGTCTGCAAAAAAAAAAAATCAAAATGAGCTCTCGGTTGCGGTTATTCGGCGCTCCGCTGAGCGATCGTGTGTTAAAAAAAAGTGCGACCTGCTAGAAATCTGTGAGAAAGGTCACGTCATGTCATCACTGGGAACGTGGGATGGAGGCGCGTCGTTGCTTTCACAGGACAGTGCGGGGTGGCAGCTTTGGCGCATGATTAGCGGTGGCGAAATTATAGGTGTAGAGCAAGTGGACAGTGGGCGGTTGAGACAGGTGGTGCAAAAAAGGAAACGAAAGTTAGGATCCGCCAATTATCAGCCTCGTTATGATGGTGCGCACAAGTGCGAACACTAATGGCGAGGCTTCTCGCTTGAAGAGGCTGTTGTGTGCGGTATGAATTTGAGGAATAAGCTAGTCAGCAGTTGAAGCGCAGTGACGCAGTAAAATATCTTTGATCGCGCCGAGACGGTTTTTTTGCCCTCGTTGAATCATCGTTCATAACCTATATGCCGCAAACCATGAACATTCAACTTTTGTAAAATTCGAGCCGCCGATTCCGTGTTCGTTTTTTGTCTGTACGGAGGTTTCTTGTCTCTCGCCTGCAATTTCGGTTTGCTTTCAGTTAACCCCACGATACCGCGGTGCTTCGTGTAACCCCCCCCCCCTTTTTTTTTTCTTTAGTGCTAGAAGGCTTTGCTCTTGGGACCAGTGCACTGCAGATAGTCTTCATCGAACCCGGACGTGCACGCCTGCCGCCATCGCAGCGTTTGTTTGCGTCCGACAATCGTTTATCTGGGAAGCCTTTTCTCCGTGCCCTCGTTGAAACCTCTTAGCGGTCGGTCAGTTCCTCCTCTTTCTCCCCCTCGACGTTGCGTTCTTGGGCCGGCTCTGAAGGCGTCTTCGGCAAACATCTCCTCGACTCGAGGCTGTGCAGGAGTTGCCGGACAGCGTCGCGCCTTCTTCTCCGCTCGGCCCCGCGTCGCCAGTGGCGCTTATCCGGGACCGTTTTGTCTTGGGCGCCGTTCGAGTGTCCAGAACAATGGCTGCGGGCCGTTGTGTGACGAGTGGCCGCGTTGTAGGTGGGTGGAGGGGGAGGCCGCTTGTGAGCAAGACAAGAGGAGGAGGAGGTTGCGATGGAAAGACGCTGCCGCCGCTCGTTGCGTGATGATGGCAGTGTCGATTGACACCCCCCTCCCCTGGCGACGACGCCGCGGCTGCGATAACGGACGGCCTTGACTCCGCCGACATTCCTTTTCAGTGTGTCGCGCGCCTTGCGACAAGCTTTCCACGTGCTGGTGTGCGTGTGTGTGCGTGCGTGTTTCACGATCGCGATTGGCATGCGCCCATCACTGCGTCTGGAAAAGGCTTTTACGTTTCTGTGCGCAGGTTTTCTTTGTCTTATATAGCGGCGATGACCACTGCCAGCTAAATACGCAAGCGGCAGTGAGTTCGGCTACAGGCGGAACCATAGCGCCTCCTTTGTCAGAAGTAACCAGGCTGCCCGGTTTGCTTCTCAGTTGTGTAGCGGAACATTTATCGCACCCATCAAACTATAAATCACTTTGAGGTACGGAGGACCCTTTTCCTCACCTTCCAATACCTTTTGGTTTTTAGGAAAGCCAAAAGGGCTCCACTATTTGAGGGAGAAGCAAACCATGCAGCCTGGTTACTTTCGGCAAAGACTGTACGCCCTTTGTCGGAAAGTCAGTCGCGCGATCCGTATCGCCACTTGCAGTGAACCATCCTCGGGTGAAGTTTCGGAAGTTTCGTTCGGATTTTTTTTCCTTTTCCATGGCCGTCAATTTACAATAGACTTGCTTTTGAACGCCTTTATTGCATACTTACGAAGACGGCTCTTTGATATCCCTGTCACAGGAGCACCCCCCTAAGGCCTTTCAGAGTCAGGTGCATTTGTTGAAAACCCGACGGTGGGCGTCACGGCACTTTAGTTTATGACAACGGCACGATACTTTGCCACACAGGGCCTTGGAGGTGAAAAAACTGCGCTTCGGGCGTCAGAAGTCCAGCGGAACAGTCTTCGAGAAGCTGCGATCGCAGCGTCATCCAGTGTATAAAACTAAAGGAGAACATGCTGGGTGGCTGATGATGTCTAAGAACAGTCTATGCATGTGGAGGAGGCTTGTCTGTTGTGTCTTGTTCTAGTTTTTTTTAATATCGCGGGTCTCAAAGGTGTAAAAATGAAACAGTAGGCAATGTCCGATGGACCAGGGTGGCGACGTGCGGCTGCTGACCACTGGATCTGTTAGCTATTTTTATAAATTCTTGGCTGAGCGAAGGAGTGCAACACTCCCCTTCAATTCTGATGAAACTCGCTTCCGGCGCCTTGTGCGCACTGAGTTGTAAAGTTGTTTTGGATGTCCTCCACTAAGTAATGCTGGGCGTAAACGAAGCGCTTCAACGCTCGGAACAGTAGCCATTTGTCGCTAGTCAATCTGGAGCTTTAATAAAATTTCCGGTTTTTGATACGGAAACTGGCGCGGAGAAAAAAAAACTATAGAAAGGCGGATGAAAACTTGTACATGGAAACAAACGCCAATGGTTTCGTTCTTCACGCGCCGCCTTTCGACAGGCCGAAAATCGCCCACAATCCATACCCGCAAAATTTCGGAAAGTCATCGCTCACGCCTTCTCTCCGGGCCGAGATGTCAGAAGGGAAAGCCGACGCCATCAATTTACAGGGGACGAACGAGCCGAAAAGCGCGCTTCGAGAACGGAGGATCCGCTGTTCTGGAGCGGCTGGCTGTCGTTTCTGGGCGCGGTGTTCTCTAGAACATGACCGCCTCCTTGCATGCTGTTAACGGTTCACGTCAAACTCTCGAAAGAAAAAAAAAAAACTCGTGCTAGTGTACCTCGATCAGATGCGTCGCAGTCTTGTGAGCGCATGTGCAGTGTTGTCCCGTATTTGATGCGCTGAAGATCGACTCGCGATGCGCGCTTTGCTTTGCTCATGAAGCACCTACAGCCTGTCGTCACTGTATACAGACGCGCTGCATCGAAGAGTTGCAGAATTCACTTTACCTCCTCTCGTCCGCCCTTATGAAAATGGTCTGTAGACTTTATATAGACTTCTTGTAGACTATATTGCCTTCCTATAGATATTTACTTTTGTATATTCATAGTCAATAGACTGTCTATAGTCGAAAGTCCACTAAATGTGTATGGCCATAAATCTATAGATTGCCTATAGACTGTCTATAGCATTTGTGTGACCTTTAGACTAGTCTATACGATTTGTCTATAGAAAGTCTATAGTCTTTATAAAAAAGCCTATGGACAGTCTATAGACTGTCCAAGGTAATTTTTGTAAGGGCGGTGCCTTGTTCTTTGTAAAGGGGCTCGGTGTCCCGGCTTGAAAGCAACGGAATCCGGTGAATGAAGGGCTGCCGACCCTATGCTGCTCACAGTACCGCAATGTCGAATGTTCTGCCACTCCCGGTATTGACGGTGTATCTGGTGTTCATTTCTGGCGCACGGATAAACTGCCGTCTGTACACCTGTCGTCACCTCCACAGTGTCGGAAGCAAAAAATTGTTGTATCTAGCTTTTTTTTTTTTGTACGTGGTGGCGTGTCGTGCGCGGGGAGATCGTTTTACGTTTATATTGGTTAAGGCCCTAAACGGGTCAGTAAAGTGGGCTCCTGGCAGTTTTACAGGCCCTGTGCTATAGTGTAGCTGAAAGCGTGCCACAAAGCCTGCCGCGTGTGGTTCTAAACCGCTTAAGCACGGCGCTCTCCCCTTACAAAAATTTCTGTATACAGTCTATAGACGGTCTACAGACTTCTGTCTATAAAGTCTATAGACCCTTTATAGACAAACCCTAGAGAAGTCTGTAGGCACTACAAATCTTATAGGCAATCTATCGACTATCTATAGGTTTATGGTCATAGTTTTTTTAGTAGACTTTGGTCTATAGACACTCTAATAGCTATGAATTGACTAAAATAAATATCTATAGGAAGACAATAGAGGCTATAAGGACTCTATAGACTGTCTATAGACCATGCTTGTAAGGGTCCGCTCCAGTCATCAGGCGCAGTCGGTCGGCTAGGCCTAGCTGTCAGGCTAGCTCTTAAGTTTAGCGGCTGTCCATGTGTCGTGACCGCTGGGGGAAACTTCGCCCCGCCGAGGTTGAGTTAGTCGGCTGTTTCAGGCAGTGGGGAATTTCGCGGCTGCAGCGCACACTCGAGAAGCGAGCGCGAAAATATTTAGTCGTCTCCCCTGACGCACTAATCTATAGCCACCTGCCGTGCACTTTACTGCGCGTTGCGTATGCAAACTCCTGACCGCGTCGGTTTTTTGTTTTCTGGCGCCGTATCTCTGCGCGATTGCTGCCCCGGCCGACATTTAATGGAAGGGAATTTTGTCGCAAAATCGTCCCCTGGCACATCGAAAAGGGCGCGCACCGACCACGTCTCTCCGTTCTTTAACGTGCCTTAATGACGCGTCCGGCCAGCAGAACGCGCCGACGCTGCCCTGGAATACTAAATGCACGCTGTAAGCGCCTCGGTAATGCGAAAACGGAGCTTCTTACGTCAAGAGGGAGGAGGAAAGCATAGGAGGAGAGAGGCAGCTGTGGGACGTATGCCGGAGGCGGAAAGTCGGCGCACGCAGTGGGGCAACGAATTCATAACTGACAGAGGCTTAATAAGAGGAGCGCCAGAAGACCAACACAAAGGACAGGACATGGCACTACTGCGCTGAACGCAACGTAGATAGGCTTCTGTATAGAGTAACCAAGAAAAAAAGAAAAAAGGCTTGAAGAAGGAAAGACAACGTAGAAAAGAGCTCGGCACCGGCAGTGTATATAGCGGAGGGGCGTACGAGAAGGAGAGGGGAGGGTCGAACGGACCGTTGTGGGGCTTTACACGGCGACTGCACGGGCGGCTTATTCATTCGCTTAATTCGGGTGAAAGCACCTTGCGCGCTCTGCCGTTCTGTAGCATCGGAGGTGGCGGCGTCGATTAGGGCCCCACGTCGGCGCATTGGAATCACGTCCTGCCCTCCCCGGTCGCCCGGGGTGACCGCGGCCGAGCGGCGCGCTATGTACGAGCAGTGTCCCGTCGCAACGGCACGTCCGGCTTTTCGCTTTGTGCGAGCGCGCCCATTGCCACCACACAGCGGCGTCTCCATGCGCCCGGCCTCGCATGTTCGGCGGTTGCCCCGTTTGGGGTCTGCTTCGTTCCTGCGCTAATTTTCATCCTTTCTTCCTGCTTTTTTTTAACTGTTCTTTCTCTTCTGTCTGCCCCCCCCCCCCCCCCCCCCACCCCCCCCATATCGTCTCTGTCTGGCATGGAAGATTGGCCCTTTCTTCGTTTTCATTCGTGGCGGTTTCCAGTAATAGTATTTTTGTCCTTGTTGCTGCTTCACCGATTCGACGTCGTCTGCGGGGCGACCTGTCCCGCCGTTACCACGCCTTTACATTTTTTTTTCTTAGTCATATCTGCGGAGAGGTGTTCGGCGTTAACTGCGCCGCCTTGGTATAACGTCGTAATCGAATATTCCAGCGCCCGCCTGCTGTCCACACGCTGTCCAGTAATTGTCTGCTATGCATGTGGGCGGAGGAGTAGCCGCAAGGGGGAAGGGGGGACGCGGCAACTATTTCTGAAGTCAACCGGAGCCATGTGGGCTGGCGGTAGCATGCTCTAAAGAGTGGTCTACCTGTGATCGTGTGGCCGAGGTATTCCACGGGATGGGAGCATAATGGCTTCCTCCGTGTAAGGGGGCCGAACGTCTCGGAGCTGTTCTTTCTTTATAATTCGGTGCGAGGGGGTAGGAATGCGTGGGCGGTCTTGTGGTGAGTGAGTGGCGCGTGGGCTTGTCCAGTGTGTACGCCGTTGTCACGGTGGGGCGCCACATGCTTGACAGCGATGTTGAATGAGGTGCCACAACGAAGTGTCTGTGGCGTTCCCATTCTGCCAGCGAAACTGGCTTCTCTTCTGAGATTTGACTGTGTCACTGCCACCCGCGATACATTAATGGTGCGGGCGAGGTTTATCCTTACGTCAACCTACTATCTGTGTCGATGCCAACCATCGCGTCGATGGTGTTCGGGGATTCTTTCCGCGGTCGAACGAATTAATTCTGCCTTCCGAAAAGGCTCTCTGCGCCCCATAGTGGTGATTGTACATCCGGGCCACCTCTTTGCTTTCTTCGTACCTTTCGTTATTTTTAAACTCTACTCATATGTCAGAAATAATTCTTGTCGGTCTTCGTAGTTCTTCCTGCGCATGCATTGACTACTATATGGCCGCTTTTCCTATAAGTAGATAGCTGGAAATTTAAAGACTAAGCGCTTTAGTAGGGGCTATACCGCTACGGTGTAGTGCACTACCGCCAGTCGCCAACAGCGCTGCCTTTGCATGCACTATTGGAGGCTGGCGTTAGCGGTGACGCTATGTAAAGCGCTCTGCTCCCTCTAACCTGGGTAAGCATGTAGGAAATCCAGTGCATCTTGCTTTTGGACGCGTTAGTGCCGCGGTATTGATTGCGGCAGCTCTTTTAACCGCCGAGCGGTTCGTGCACCTACCACCCCCGCGCAGTCGGCTCTCCGTGTGTTTGGAGGAGCGCCCTCGCCTGGCTGCCTTAGTAACGCCGCCGTGCGCGGGACAAGACTTGATTAGCCAAATGGCCTAACGCGTGCGGCGGTGGTCAGAGGCCACGGCGCACGTTTGCAGCTGCGGCGTGCCGCCGCGATCGACCAAGAGTGGCGCGCGGGCGATACGAAAGGTCCCAAAAGTCGGCTGGAGGCCATGTTTCCCTCTTGGTTGTCGCATTTCGCTTGCTTACGTTCCGGCTTTTGGGACGAAATGAACGGTAGGAGCACCTGCCGCGCTCGCGGTGATTCAGTAGTTGCGGTGCGCATTTGACCTCCGAAGAATTCGACCTTGCCTCGACCTCGTATAAAATTTGGGGACCTCGCCCAGCCTAACCCTGCTTAGCGTGCGTCCTCTTCTCTTCCCATTCCTGTGTGCTGGTCTGAACGGCTATAGTAGTATACAACTTAAAAGAAACAACTGCAGTCGTTAACACTGCGCCACGGTCTGCGGCGTACTGTATTACCCCCGCTAGCCAGTCATAAAAGTGCACGAAATCGGCTTTTTAATGTTAGACTTACTTAAACAAGCCAGGTATCAAAATTCTAGAGCTTATAACTTTTTTTCTGGTGATGAGCTTCTTGTTTAGGTGACAAGTTTTAACAACGGACTACTTTTTCTGTCGTGGAGGAATTCTGTGCGCCGGTCCTGAATGTGGGCGGAGCTTCACTGCAGACTTTAGTTGTATCCGACCTACAGTTTTTTTTTTCTTAAATAGGATAGGCCACCAACTAGCCTCCTAACTTCCTGTCAGTGCTTCCACCCTGCGCCAAACGAGATTTCCTGCGCCAGCCTGATAAAAATGTCCAGAATTGCGTTCAGTTACGCCAAAAATGAATTTCTTGAGCAATGGGGTTACCAGGGTTTTGGTTAGGGCGACCATTATCTACAGAACACGTTCGCGCGTTACAGTAGCGCCACTCGCGCTGTGACTCGACCTTAGCAATTGTGGTTGATGCCTCTTTTCAGGTGCCCTCATCACAATTTTTCAGAGGCAACCGTGACCTCACTGCGCCTCGCCCCATTGAGAGTTGATATATAGTATATAGAAAATAGGCTGATGTGTTTTGCCTTCGGTTCTACTAGCCCTTTGGTGACGTTTTTTTTTTCAGCTGTGTTTACATTTGTGTAATTGATCCCTTTTTTGTGTGTGTGTGGGGGGGGGGGGGGGGGGGGGCAGTCCTCTGAGGCATGCTTCGAGTGGCATACCTAGCGTCCGAAAAACGCAATCTCCACATATTTTTCTTTCACTGCTTTTCGAGGGTGAGGGCTTTCCACGCGGTTCGCTCACCCGGTTGTTCGACATTCCTTTATTCCCCCCCCCCCCCCCCCCCCCCCCCGGCTACTGGATGGCTTCAAAATACGTGTGGAGCGCGTTTCCACAGGCTCCCACCGGAAGATTATCAGAGCTCAGCATTGTTCCGGCCTTCGACATGATTGGCATGAAAGGTCACCTCTCCCATTATCCGGCGTATCGATCATGCGGGACATGTAACGACCTTGCATATTGGAAGGATTCCAGCGAGCCGGGGCGTACTTTGGCTACGCATGTGCCGTTATCTAGCGCCGCTTGGGTGATACTGGAATGCACTAAATTCTGTGGTGCCATTGGAAGCTCTGTTCCGTGCAGCCTGACTCCGAATTGCGCTCCATGTGTTTAAAGCCACGCTACGATGTACTAATTACCTTGTGGGTGACATTCAGTTGACCACGTTGCTGCAATCCTTTTCTGATGTTACCGAGACTAGCGGTGGTCCTGACGTTCTGGGGCCGAGCGCGAGGGGACGTAGTTTGTGAATTGTTAACGTTAACAAACGCAACCAGTTTGCGTCATTTACCACTTCTAACATTCGAGATTCCTGTTTTCGCTTTAAGTAATGGAAATCAATATTTTTTCGGTGCTATTGCCTGCATTGCCCTGCTATTATTGTCGGCGTGTTCGTATCCCTTAATCGACAGTGCAAGGACAAGTCCGGATGTCCCCACCGTTCTGCCCACCCTCTGAAACTCTTTCTGCTCACATTTCAGCGTAGTAGCGCATGCGGACATGTGTCTGGCGTAACTGAACGCCAGTTTTATGATCACGAGCATAAATCCCATATTCCGTGGGTACCACGATCCACGGGTCGGAGTGTCGACGCTCACATATTCTCTCGCTGCTTAATAATAATAATAATAATTGGTTTTTTGGGGAAAGGAAATGGCGCAGTATCTGTCTCGTATATCGTTGGACACCTGAACCGCGCCGTAAGGGAAGGGGGAAAGGAGGGAGTGAAAGAATAAAGGAAGAAGAGGTGCCGTAGTGGAGGGCTCCGGAATAATTTCGACCACCTGGGGATCTTTAACGTGCACTGATATCTCACAGCACACTGGCGCCTTAGCGTTTTTCCTCCATAAAAACGCAGCCGCCGCGGTCGGGTTCGTACCCGGGAACTCCGGATCAGTAGTCGAGCGCCCTAACCACTGAGCCACCGCGGCGGGTTCGCTGCTTTTTCCTCGCCGGCGTTTCGTGAACGTTTACTACTTTTTTTTTTTTTATCTGCAGCGCATTGCTGCACCCCGCCCTGGTATCAGCCGCATAGCAGCTGGGCTTGGGCTTTTTGTCCGTGTCGTTCAGTGAACTGTGTTTACTCCTGAAACGATCGGAAAAAGCTGTTGGCAGTTCTGAGCATTGTCCACGCGCTTGTGGTGGGGGAGACACCTTGCTTTCGCTGTTCGCCGTACACTCCGTGGCATTTCAAGCGCGTCGCAGCCGGTGATAGCATCCTGTATTTTGCCACTGCATTTCTTGCGGCGCAGGGGCCGTGGCCACGTGGTCCTGTGGGTATGGGGAAGGTGGTATCGGGGCCAGTCAGTTGACCTTTGAGTGTGCAAAAAATGACGAGAGGAGAGGGAAAGGCACGAAGACGCTGAAATTCAAGTTTCGACTGCAAATAACTCGGCTTCTGCAAAATGCATTAAACAAATTCTTGCTGGAGGATATTCGTGTATCGGCGTCCTTTTACGTCCGAGACATACCACACCTTTATCGAGAGAGAGAGAGAAATAGGACACATACGTCCCCCTGGGTCCCTGCACCACGATCCCACTGCACTATACGTTCACGAGTTCATGGAGTTCCATGACGGGGGGCGGCCCAATCAGTGGCGATATTCTGCCTGGCCGTGTCCATCGAGCGCAGTAGGATCTCCCATTCCTCCCAAGCGGTCGGGAGCTCCGGGTCCCGCGGGATTGGGGGGGGGGGGGTTCCTCAGTTGAGGAGAATGTGGGTAAGAGTAGCGTGCGATGTGGGTGCAGTGGCCACAGGAGGGTGTGTATGCTCGCGGGTGGATGCGGGAGAGCAAATAGGGGGAGAGGGAAGGACGCGCTCTTTCCAGAGCCGATATAAGTACAACGATCAGTGGCGAAGAGGGAGACAGCAGCCCCTCAAATCTTTCTTTTTTATGCACAGATGTCCCGCATATATTGCTTCTCCTGAGTATAGTATAAAATAATAATGCACTGTATGAACAGTCCTGGCAAATGAGAGACTGTACTCGCGTCTTTTATTCAGGTGCCCCTCAGAATTTTTCATATTGCCCTCACTACTAAGTCGCCAGAAGATTGCTTTCTTGATGCTCGCTCAGACGCGTAGTCAATCACGTATTTACAATCTTAAACGGCGTCCGTCAGTACTAATCCGCCTTGCTGCTGAAAGCCCACTTCAGGAACAAATTGATGGCATGAGCAAGAAACTGTGTGGCTTCCTTGGAAGGGCGCACTCTCATTGTGCAAGCACGCATACTGTAGCTAGGTGTGGCGACATAGTGGGGAGGATAAGGCCGCGTTGTCTATACAATAATTATCCGATAGTCCCGCGCGGCTTTGTATTGTGACGCGTGCAACTGCGCGGCGGCGTACGTGATCGGAATGTCTATATATATTTAACAAAAATTTGGAAGTGGCATGGAGGGGCAGCGTTCTGTCATCGCAGTGGTTTTCGTTGATAGCGCTGCGACCTTGTCGATGACGCACCCTCAATTGTTCGCGCCGCGCGTGCGTTATCGTGTTGGAAGCGGAATTAAGCCAATCTTTGGGCTCAGTCAAATGCCACCGTGGACATGGCGGATGTTTGCTTTGTGTGTGACTGCTCTTGTCCGGGAGTCGAGCTCCAGTCCACCGCTTTTAACATTTTTTTTCTGCCCCCCACCCCACCCCCTCCTGCCCAGATCTTCTCTTCTTTCTCTCTCTCTCTGCCTATTTCCACGCTGTCTCTCTCTTAACGTCACCTCAAGGCAACGATTTATTCGCTTGTGTACCTATGGCCTTTGCGCTTGATTGCTCCGGTAAACCGAAGCGGTGGCCTTTGGTTGAGCATCCGCCTCGCTTTCGGGAGGTGCTAGGTTCGATCCCCAGTGCCGCCTGGTAGCCACCTGTTTTTCTAGTGGGTAAAAGATTTCCCGCGGCCTGGTGCTCGGCTTTTCTGGGGGTGAAATGCTTGGGAATAAGGTCTTGGAGAAAAACCGTTCAGTTGACGGGTCAGTGATTGGTTCCGCCGTCAAACGGCTTAGATCCGCCTCCTGCGGTAAAGCCCACTTTGGCTAGTTTCACACGTTGCTTGCTTTTATCGCGGCTCCGCCGAAGTCGAATTACTGCTTGCGTCACGCAAACCTGCGAAGCGCTTTGAAAGCTTTGTTGAAGTAAATGTTGGTAGAGATGTTTGAATATCTCTGCTTCGGGAGAGTCGGCCTGTGAAAACTATCGAAAAGACGACTTTCTTGCGGCTGTAACCGGGCGAGGCTACATATGGTTGCTGCTGTGTACCGACGCTTCGCCGCCCCAGTAATAGCGAGCATTCCCTTGCTCTTCGTTGACTCGATGAGTGAGCACACTTTCGACGGGGCTCGTCCTCATAAGGACGGACAGTCCGCACACAATGCAGTCGCCACAGGAGGTTTCCATGAAAACTTGGCCGACAGCGTACAGGCTTCAAGAAAGAAACGACTTTATTGAAGGAACCTCCTGCAGCGCTTTTCTTTCCTTTCATAAGCTCTCAGTCATTAAAAGTGCCTGTAATTATTGTATGAACAAGCCTGACGATTATGACCAACCTTGGTTTTTTCTTTTTAATTTGTCCCATATCGGCATTGCTCATATGCCGGGGGGCAGAGTCTCTTGTGGCGTTCCGTGCACGCCTTCTGTGGTATCGTGGGCCTCCTATGAGGGGACGGGTGGTGGGGGGGGGGGGGGGGCTGTTGGAGCAGCGTGTACGAACGCGAGGCCTCCACCTTGCATCCGCGCGTAAGGGGAGGTGCTCTGTACCTGCTGGCGCCGCGTATCTGTTCTGTGGTGACGGAGCGTTGCGCGCGGCATTCGCCCACGGCTGCTCGAGCCGTGCCATTGTCTCGCTGCGGCTGTCCGAGATAACGGCCACGTCGCCTCCTGAATTTAACGCGGCCGTTGGAGAGCTACTCGAGTGGGGGAACAAAAGAGCACTGCGCCGGACGCCTGTGCTGCCTGCTGCTGCGGTCGGCGGCTGCAGAGAGCGCGCAGCGGAGATCGCATTGAATGACCCTCGTGCCTGCAGTGGCTTACTTGGATGCATGCCCAGGGAAAGAGAGGCCGTTAGGGTAGAGTTGCAATTGAGACTATATAGGACCGGGAGGTCTGAAAGGGGGGTGGAAGGGGGGGGGGGGTAGGAATAATTTCGAAAATAAGTATTGAGCGGCATTCATTCGGCTTATGGCTGAAGAGAAAAGGTTTGGGCCGATAGAGAGTTAGAGAGAGTGAGCTAAGGATGCAGCTTCCTCCTGTGGCCGGTGGCTGGCGTCGAGAACGGCTCTTCAAGGTCATTAATTCTGCTCCGTGGTAAACGGGCTTCCTTTGGGTTGGTTGGTGTGGGTTTGACTCACCCTTGGTGGCGACATGCGTGTCAGTGTAGATGCGGTGTTACCGTGCTACAAAAATCCGTGGGCTCTTTACTGACGGATGTGTGCGGCTCAGCTTGTGGTGTCCGTAAGGGAAACAAATGGCAAGACAGCATACTTTAGAAGCGCACACCATAGGTGGGGCATTCTAATTGGTCAGGAGGGGATCGCGTTGCCCAAGGTGTCGGCGTACACCTCAGTCTATATTAACAGCTGTTTCCTTGGCTCCTTCTCACACTGCTGTGGAATCAAGATTGATTGATCCGATCGATCGGCTCATCCGCAAGGCTTATTGTTAGGTAGAGTTACTGCGCAAAAGAGAAACGCAGGTTAAAAGGCTAAAATCACTCCTCCTGTACACCTAGTGGTACGAGTCGTGCCATTCGTTTTTCAGTATATTTACCTGTCCCAGCGTATCTTTTGTACGCCGGCATTGTTTACAAATGACTTCCTTGAGCGACGTGCCCGTGTTCAGTGTTGGCCCACATCCTCTGCGTGATGCAGTGAAGTGCTCTGTGGATGCCGCTTCGTGAGCCCTCTGTCCGCTCCCGTACACCAGTGCTCGCGTAACAAAGTCGCTCTCTCCCGGGGCTGTTTGTTTCGTCTTTCATTCTGTGAATGCAGGCTCACTGGCCCGTGGCGCCTCGCCGAAACTTAGCGTCCCGCATTTACCCTGGGCGCGCGCACTTTTTGCAATGCCCACATCAACAAGCGCCCGGTCTCGTTGCATCACGAGGCTCGGTGACGATGGCCGCGGCTCTCTCTCTGTGGTTCCCATTATTGTTCTACTCCGGTGGCCCCGAGGAGACTCTGCGGAAGGTCGCGCGTGCGCTCTTTCGAAGGCAGCGGCGACCAGCGAGATTGGACGCCAAGGACTGCGTATACTATTTGCGGGCCGCGCCGACTTTGGAACCGGATCCGTGCTCATGTATCGATAGATACAGGCAGTATCTTGGAGGGGCAGGAGCTTTCCTTCGCCGCCATAGTTCTAGAGTTCGATAAATTTTCTCGCGAACTTGAGCGGATAAGGAAGACACGCGAAGGCCCAGTACGATAGACTGCCTGGCCGAGTCAAGACGTGTCGTGGGATGTTGCAGCTGAAAACTTGGGCATTTACACACGCTGACCTCTGGCCATGTTGTCCAGGGTTGGCGGGCGAACTGACGCGCTTGGAGGGGCGGTATAGAGATAAATATCGGCATTTATTTGATTTTTTGCCTATTTAGCGAATGTTCGTTTTTTTTCTTTTTTATCATTCCTACAGCCACCACTTACATAATTTTTTTTTTTTTTTTTTTTTTTTTTTTTTTTTTTTTTTTTTTTTTTTTTCTTTTTTTTTTCTTTTTTTTTTTTTTTTTTTTTTTTATTTTTAATTTTTTATTTTTTTATTTCTTTTTATTTTCTTTTTTATTTTATTTGATTTTTTGCCCTAAGAATGAGGCGGAATGGTTACGGGTGTCTTGTTTACATTTAGTGCCATTAACAAAAACGATTGCAGCGAGCTTACAG